>NC_068282.1:35470477-35727977 GCF_025860055.1 Xyrauchen texanus
CATGAATTGTGAAACTGTTCTGTTCTGTTCTCAGATCGTACTTTTCCCTGTTTTTCCTCAGGATATGACTCTGAAATGCAATGAGGAGGGCAGGTCTTTGAGTTCTGAGACCTTCTCCAAGGTGTCAGTTACCAACCTCAGGAGGCAAGCAGTCCCTGACCTCTCAACTGAGATGGGCATGAACATATTCAAAAAGGTTTGCTTTTTGTTATTGTTATATGTTATTTTAAAGGGGTCGTGACATGAGAAACCAAATTTGCCTTGATCTTTTGGTATATAAGAGGTCTTTGTATCATTAAAACGTCCTGCAAGTTTAATGTTTTAAGACGTCCTCCCCATTCTAAACGAATCATTTATTTAATCAAGCTCAAAATACAGCTCGTTCTGGATTCATGGTTAGAAGTGACGTGACGGTTAGAAGTGACGTACCAGCGTTTGCATATGATCGCCTCCAGCACAAGATAACTACGCTTTAAGCGCAAGACAACTACTCTCATTTCGTATCGCCGTGCGCCTCACAAGTGTTCAGTCGATGGACAGCGAGCTCTGACAGAGACTACTTGTGCACAGGAAAATTACGATGCCACACAGATGTGCTGTTCCTGGCTGTGGTCAAACAAAACCTCTGAATAAGCTGCCGAAAGATCCAGACGTCAGGGAAAAATGGATGCAGTTTATTTTTTGCGGATGTCCCAGTCACGGCAGTGTTAACTTAAGCGTTTGTTCTGTACATTTTAAGGATGACTGTTTTGAGAACAAATCTCAATATGATGCTGGCTTTGCCAGAAAACTGTTGCTCAAAGATAAGTCCGTGCCGACTATTCTGGGAACAACGACGACGCAAACTGTAAGTAATCTATTTTAAACTTTAAACTACTTTTTAAAGCGCAATTTCATTCATTATGAATAATCACAGTGTTTTTACTTAGTTTACTTGCATATTGTTCTGGCTGGGAGCGTCAATAATTGATACATAGGCACTGACGTTAGCCAATCATAACAGTGGGCGTTAACACTGAAGTCTTAAATGGAAAACGCCCCCAAAACAGACTGTTTGAATCAGAGGATGAGAAACAGGGTGGGAAAAGGTCATAAATCACTAGATTTTAAAAGTTTTTCTTAAAAAAAAATATATTAATACTATAATTGCACCTAAGGGAACATAATAATACAATAAAAAAACCCATGTCATGACCCCTTTAAAGATTTATGCCAAGTGTATTGAAGATGTAAACCCCAATATCTATTTTCTAACTACATAATTTTTGCTTGAAAGCTCACCATTTTACCATACACTTTTTTAAATCCTGTGACTGCTAATTTGTTTATTCAGTTTAAGAATCGTAGAGAAGATCGGGAGAGAAAAGGCTCTATCCCATTCCACCATACTGGGAAGAAACGTCAGCGGCGAATGGGCATACCATTCCTGATGCATGAAGACCACCTTGACGTCTCACCCACACGTAGCACCTTCTCCTTTGGAAGCTTCTCTGGACTGGGAGATGACCGCCGTGCTCTGGACCGTGGAGGCTGGCCTTCCACCATCATGGGTATACCTGCATCAGAATCTAATCAATTTTTATCATCTGTGTTGTAAATATAGTTTGATTTTGTAGATGGAATACATTTCATATTTACCCACACACATGTATTCACATTATGATGTGTCCTATATATCTGTTATTTTAGATTATTGCCATATTGAGGGTATGTTTTGTTGTCTTGCAGGAAAGTTAACACGCCGTGGAAGCTCAGATACTACAGGAGATGTGGACAGTCTTGGAGCAAAACATTTTCATTCCCATCACAACTTGCCTGAACACTCCAACAGCCACAGTGACAATACCATCAAAGAGGGTGGTAAGCAATTAAGGGACACTCTCACACATCAGTAGCACACTTAAACTGATTTATAAAATAAAGTAATTGACATGACATACATTTTTTTTGCCAGATCAATTAGATAATTCATAAATACACTAAATATACAATTCACACAAAACAATTATATGAATTAATCTCTGCTAAGATGAACATGTATGTATGTTCAAAGTAATTTTGATAATTTTTCTTGGCTTAAAGTAAAAAATGTCCAGAAAACATCTAATTTCTAGAGTGTAATTAAAGCAGGGGTCAGCAACATTTTTGACATGGTGTGCCATTTATTTATTTTCCTGGTCAATGGCTGTGCCGACACCAACCCCAACCCCCAAAAAAAACAAAACACGCAGTTGTTTGAGATTTTCCGAAGTATGAATCCACTTGTGTAAATGTTTCTATTTTTCATCTTTCTCATTTAAGCGTTTATTTGTCATTACAAATGATATTATCAGCATAACAGTTTGAGTGAAAATTTTGTGTTAAACCCAATGATTATGATATAATCATAATGAGCATGATGCTGCAAGTGAACTTTCACAAAGCATCTTAAGTGCTTTAATGAAAGAAAACCTGTCCTTTTGCACAAAATGACTTTACACAGCTAATGTCACAAATTTGCTTATTTGATTACTGATCACCAAATTGTGTGGAATCCTAAATATTTCTTTGTAAAGTGAGTTAAGGGAAAGAAGGAGGCAAGAACCGGCTTGGCAATATAAATAATAGTTTAATAGTAAACTGAACCAAAAACACACAAACAAAACACACAGAGCAGCGGCCTGTAATTCTCTCTCTCTCTCGAATGGTTGTCACCGGCCGCATTTATCCCTCGCACGCCCCATCAGGCTGATTGGGTACCGGGCGTGCGTTGTTCCAGCCTGACCCCGCCCCGCCCTCCTCCGCTCTACACTCTTCCTGGCGTTGCCTGATACATCACTGGCTCGTGATGTGCGAATGGCTTGCACGTGCTGCAAGAGTCGTTTGGTTACGTATGTAACCTCCGTTCCCTGAGGGAGGGAACGACACGTTGTGTCGGAGAAGCGACACTAGGGGTCTCTCTTGAGCGCCGATATTCACCTCTGACCTATTGAAAAGGGCCAATGGGAGTTGGCAGTCAGTATTTGCATACCCTGCCCCCGGACATACGGGTATTTAAGCGGGGCAAATACGGAAGTTTAGTCAGGATTTTTCTGAGCCAGAATGGTCCGGTCACAACAGTGGCTCGGTTCAGTGACATGGCGGAGGAAAGACACAACGTGCCGTTCCCTCCCTCGGGGAACAGAGGTTACATACGTAACCAAACGTTCCCCGTCTGTCGCTCTCTCCACGTTGTGTCGGAGAAGCGACACTAGGGGACCCATTCCAATCTTGCCATGTGCTGAACCATGTACGTGAACTGCCGATACAGAGGCGGGCAGGGATTTCATCCAGTGCCGCGCATCGTCTGTACCTGGCTGCACGTACCCTTCCCCATTGCCTCATAAGAACATTGGAGTCCTTCTAGTTACCCTGGGAGGGGAACAAGGCGATGTTTGCCAACATGGGAACGGGCCAGCCTGGCTAGGCCTCTTTTCTCTCTATGTTTCTCGCATAGAGCAATCACGGCCGGGGCCCTTACATGCATATAGGGAAGGGGGTCTTACCCAGACCCTGCAGAGACCACACCTGCCCTTTTTCTTGGGGAGGAAAAGTGGTAGACACGTCACACGGCCGTCTTAGGGCTCGTGTGGAAAGTATGGTGCGGTGGTAGATCCAGCCTCGAAAGGGGGGAGTTGCTACAGCACGGCGACCGAGGCAGCTGTAACTGCCTAAGGGAGACACGGGGTCCGCTCGTAGGGGACAGAACCATGGAATTACACACAGGGGAGTCCGAGCAGGAGGCCTTACCTGTGGAGCACCTATACCAGTACAGGGTAGCCATCAGGGTACCCGCAGTGGCTTGGGTCGGCGAGTTCCTCCGCTGAACCGCTGGACCCGGAGGGCTGGGGAGGAATCGACCAGGGGCCCGACTCGGAGTGGGCGCCCTGGGAAGAAGGCGCACTACTTTACCTTGACGTCAGGAAAAGGCGCTGAGCGCAAGTGATCCACCCGGCCAGTCGGTCCACGTGTTACCGAGTTCTCACGGGCTCGGACCTGACAAAACACGAGGCGCTAACCGACTCAACGCGGAGGTTGTAAAACCTCGCGAAGGTGTTGGGTGTTGCCCAACCCGCGGCTCTACAGATGTCTGCTAGGGAGGTGCCCTTGGCCAGTGCCCACGAGGACGCAACACCCCTTGTTGAGTGAGCTCGGACCCGCAAGGGTAGGGGCACGGCCTGGGTGTGATAAGCCAGTGTGATGGCGTCGACAACCCAGTGGGCAAGCCTCTGTTTGGAGACGGCATTCCCTTTCTGCCGTCCCCCAAAGCAGTCAAAGAGCTGCTCAGAGCGTCTGGTGCTCTGTGTGCAGTCCAGGTAAATGTGCAGGGCGCACACTGGACACAGCAACGAAAGGGCTGGGTCTGCCTCCTCCCGGGGCAGCACTTGCAGGTTCACTACCTGATCTCGGAATGGTGTGGTAGGAACCTTGGGCACATAGCCCGGTCGCGGTCTTAGGATCACAGACGTATCTGCCGGACCGAACTCCAGGCAAGTGTCGCTGACAGAGAACGCTTGCAGGTCCCCGACCCTCTTGATGGAGGCGAGCGCGATCAGCAGGGCCGTCTTAAGAGAGAGGGCCCTGAGTCCAACTGATTCGAGCGGCTCGAAGGGAGGTCTCTGGAGTCCTGCCAAGACTACCGAGAGATTCCAGGAGGGAACTAGGCCTGGCCGTGAGGGATTCAACCTCCGGGCGCCTTTCAGGAACCTGAGGATCAGGTCGTGCTTACCCAAAGACTTGCCGTCTACAGGATCGTGGTGGGCGGCGATAGCGGCAACATACACCTTGAGGGTGGACGGGGACAGCCTCCTGTCCAGCCTCTCCTGTAGGAACAGAAGCACTGACCTAATCAGCGATCTCTGCGGGTCTTCGGCTCGGGAAGAACACCAATCTCGTGAACAAGCGCCACTTTAGGGCGTAAAGGTGCCTGGTAGAGGGGCTCTGGCTTGGTTGATTGTATTCACAATGGTCGCCGGTAAGCCGGCTAGCTCTTCTGCGTCCGGTCCAGGGACCAGACGTGGAGGTTCCAGAGGTCTGGGCGGGTGCCAGAGCGTGCCCCGTCCCTGAGAGAGGAGGTCCTTTCTCAGGGGAATCCGCCAGGGAGGAGCTGTCGTGAGGAGCCTGAGTTCCGAGAACCAAGTCCGAGTGGGCCAGTAGGGGGCCACCAACGTGACTTGCTCCTCGTCCTCCCTGACCTTGCACAGCACCGGTGCAAGAAGGCTCACTGGGGAAATGCGTACTTGCGCAGCCCCGAGGGCCAGCTGTGTGCCAGCCGTCTGTCCCGAGGGGAGCCTCTGTTAGGGCGTACCAGAGCGGGCAGTGGGAGGTTTCCTGGGCGCGAACAGGTCTACCTGGGCCTTGCCAAACCGTTCCCAAATCAGCTGGACCGACTGGGGGTGAAGCCTCCACTTCCCGCCGGGCAGGCGTTGTCGTGATAGCGCGTCCGCTACGACGTTGAGCTTGCCGGGGATGTGAGTGGCACGCAGCGACTTGAGTCGCTGCTGGATCCATAGGAGGAGACGGCGGGCGAGTTGTGACATGTGGCGGGAGCGTACGCCGCCTTGGCGATTTATGTACGCCACCACCGTGGTGCTGTCCGATCTCACGAGGACATGTTTGTCCCGAACTAACGGGAGGAACTTCCTGAGAGCAAGAAGGACGGTCAACAACTCCAGGCAATTGATATGCCAACGCAGCGGGGCCCCTTCCCAAGACCTCCCGGACCGGGCGGCGTCGGTTGTGACCAGAACGTGTCGGGACACCTGCTGCAGGGGCACTCCTGCCCGTAGAAAGCAGAGGTCTGTCCAGGGTCGGAGTGTTTTGAGGCAGGAGGGGGTGATCCTTACCCGATGCGTGCCGTGGTGCCATGCTTGTCTCGGGACTCGAGTCTGGAGCCAGTGCTGGAGTGGTCTCATATGCATCAACCCCAACGGCGCGACCGCCGCGGAGGATGCCATATGCCCCAGGAGCCTCTGGAAAAGTTTTAAAGGGACCACTGTGCCTGGCTTGAAGAAAGCGAGGCAGTCCAGCACCGACTGAGCACGCTCGCTCGTGAGGCGTGCTGTCATTGAGACTGAGTCTAACTCCAACCCGAGAAAAGAGATGCTCTGAACCGAGTGAGCTTGCTCTTTTCCCAGTTGACCTAAAGCCCCAAGCGGCTGAGGTGCCGGAGCACCTGGTCTCTGTGTGTGCATAGTAACTCTCGAGAGTGTGCTAGGATGAGCCAGTCATCGAGGTAGTTGAGAATGCGGATGCCGGCTACTCGTGAGCGGGCAAGGGCCACCTCTGCGACTTTCGTGAAGACGCGAAGGGACAGAGACAGGCCGAAGGGGAGGACTTTGTACTGAAACGCCTGGCCGTCGAACGCGAACCGTAAGAAGGGTCGGTGTCATGGCAGAATTGAGACGTGGAAGTACGCGTCCTTCAGGTCTACCGCTGCGAACCAATCTAGATGCTGAACGCCAGCCAGAATATTTCTCTGTGTGAGCATTTTGAACGGAAGTTTTAACAAGGCCCGATTGAAAACTCGCAAGTCCAGGATTGGTCATAAGCCGCCGCCTTTCTTGGGTACAATGAAGTAAGGGCTGTAGAAACTCTTCCTCATTTCGGTTGGAGGGACGGGCTCTACCGCGCCCTTGGCTAAGAGGGTCGCGATTTCCATGCGCAGGGAACTGGCATGCTCGCCGTGTACTGCGGAAAGCGGACGCTCCTGAAGGGGGCGGAGCCGGGCAAACTGAATTGCGTAACCGAGTCGAATGGTCCGGTGCAGCCAGCGTGATGCGTTGGGAAGCGAAAGCCACGCTTCCCAGCTCTGCGCTTGGGGCACCAAAGGGACGAGTATTTTGGACGTACCCGGCGGGGCCTCGCAGCGGGGCGGAACAGGTAATGCAGCGTCGGGCGGCTTCGTTGCGGCCTGAGGCTGAGGTGCTGAGAGAGAGAGACCCCTAGTGTCGCTTCTCCGACACAACGTGGAGAGAGCGACAGAAGAGGAACTGTTGGGTATACTGTACTCTCATCACATTTTAACTTTTTGTTTAGCCCCCATTGAGCTCATGAAAACATACTGTGTGATCATGAGGATGGATTATATCAAGATAAAGATTGGTATGCAGGTGTGAAATTTATATAAATACAATAGTCTACTCCTCTCGCCGTTGCTGGAATGCCAGCAATTGCCCCTCCGAGTGCTAATGCTGGCACGAATGCCATAGGTTGCCAACCCCTGAATTAAAGGAATATTCTGGGTTGAAAACAAGTTAAGCTCAATCGACATCAATTGTGGCACATTTATTACCACAACAATTTTAAGGGTCATGAAACACTACAACACATTTATTTGAGATGTTAACAGGCAAATATGTATTGCACTCAAGGGCAGATAATGTAAACATTCATAATTTTTTATTTAAAGAGGAAAAGGGTTCATTTAGTGATTTTCTTTAGCTATTTTTGTTTTCCGGTTTGTCCGTCCGTCCGTCCGTCCGTCCGTCCATCCCTAATGTAAGTGTGTTAACCGATCTAAGCACTTATATTTGTAAATCATAGTCTTGGAGTAAGTCTCTAAAGTTATTAAAGTGTAAAAACATTAAAAGATTTTCGATACAGAGTACATGGCTTGGCATTTATTTGCGTATTAAATTACAGATATAAATGACCAGTGTGTGTAATGTATTGTGAGCTTACAAAACAGTGTATAATTTATTTGTGCATTCTGTTAAAGCAATTATGAGAATCTTTGATGTTGTTAAATGCATTATTAAAATAAATCTAAGTGACTGAATCAGATAGTTGTTGGGTTCACTCCCCCTTCTCCCCTCTCTCCGCTGCTGATCATGCCCACTTTGATTGCATCTTTTAAAAATGTGGTGAGAGCTCAACTGTGCTGAAACAGGGGGGTGTTGTGACACTTTAAAAAAGCAAAAATATGGGTTACAGTGAGGCACCTACAATGGAAGTAAATGGGACCAATCTGTAAACAATAAAATACTCACTGTTTCAAAAGTATTGCCTCAAAATGTAAACAATATGTGTGTTAACAATTTTAGTGTGATAAAATAACTTGCTAACATTTTCTGTTTAAAGTTATATCCAATTTAACAACTTTGTTGCCATGATGACCACAAAAAATTATGATTTAAAGAACTTTACGGCTCAAATAACACATGAGTTTTATAATTATTGTAAGTGCTTTTATAAAATGATAAGCTTCACATTTCTGTGTTTAAACTATCCAAAAATTGGCCCCATTCACTTTCATTGTAAGTGCCTCACTTTTTTTTTTTTGAAAAGGAGAAACAAGTTTAAATTTATTTTTGAGGTATTTAACATTGTGCCACAAATGCTGTCGACTTTTATTGAACCTGGAATATTCCTTTAAATCTGAAATTCTTAAAAAAAAAAGAATTAGCATAAGTAATTAGGAATAATCATTTATTGTTATTTATGTAAAAAAAAAAAAATGACAATGACCTAAAACTTAAAATTGTATCCCTGTATTAGTGATAGATGTGGATTGATAGACTCCACATCTTTTTCCCCTTCTGTCTTGCCCTCTTTCAGTTCATTCCCAGATCTCTACCATCACCATGGCTACATTTAACACCACTGTGGCTTCCTTTAATGTGGGCTACACTGATTTCTTCACGGAGCACATTAAGAAACTGTGTAACCCCATTCCCATCCCTGAGTTGCAATGTGAACCACTGGCCTGCTCCAACCTTCCGCGAAGTCTGACTGACTCTTGCATCAACTACTCATCCCTAGAGGACAGAGACACCATCGAGGGCACTAACAACTTTATTTTGAAGAATGGCATGCTGGACCTGACGGTAAGGGGCATAGCCTGTAGCAGAGGGACCTGGATTGGTTACTGTCATAGAGTGACAGATTTCCATGTTTGTCCAACTCCCTTTGCTATGATTGATATCCTCTTTGCATGTGAAATGAGCACCTACACCAAAGTATTTTTAAAGCAAGTCAGGTCACTCAGCGGCCATATTTGTAACACCTCTGGGCAGCAATTTTCTGTACAAGTACATCTCCTAGTGTATCTACTTGAATAAGGACTACATTTCCAAAATTATAGGTCAAAAATTACTTTTAAATTTAGCAATAAAATGTGACAAAAATTGTACTTTTGCTCAAATCATGGAAAAAATAAATTCATGCTGGTTCAGCTAATGCGCATGTGCATTCTAGAGTAAACTGAAAGGTGATGTCACTATCAAAAAGGTGATTGGCTTTGTATGGCGGGAATTCCATTCCTACAGCCGCCATATTTAGCATTACGATTTCTCCCATTCATATGTATAGGAACTAACCGCCTCTTCCTAATAATGTCTGTGACAACACTTAAAGGTTTTACATTTGTTTAATGTCCAGAATTTCCATTGTTCAGCATTTTATTTTACTATTTTGTAAATTTTTAATAGCATTGTGACAATTCATGCTGAAATGTGCCATACAAAATTTTAAAGGAATATTTCACCAAAACTTACATTTTCTAGTTATTTACTCTCCCTTATGGCTTTCAAACTAGTATGACTTTCTTTCTTTTTCAGAACACAAACAAAGGTATTTGTTTTTGTCCATACTATGCAAGTCAATGGGGACCAAAACTTTCAAGCTTCAGAAAGCATTTACAGTAAAGCCAGAATAAAAGTAATCTGTTGGATTAAAGTGATTTAATCCATGTTTTCTGAAGCAATACTATAGCTTTTGGTGGAAAACAGGCCCATATTCACTATAAATCTTGACATCCGTCCTAAAGGCAAAAAAGGAGCACAAGACTACATGTAAAATATCAACTAATGTGATATTGAAACGTGTTATCAAAGAGATCAGTAAAAGAGGCTTTTTTTCTTTAGCCTATTAAAAACCTATTAGCTGTCTGCCTCAAAATAGGAGGAGCTCCAGGTCACACCTGCCGATGATGTTGACCAATATCAGTAAGAATGCGTGTAGCAGCCGGTAAGAAGTGTTGCTTAAAGTTTGCCCAGGTGAGCTGTTATGAACCACCGAATCAAACACAAAAACACCTTCTTTTAGGCCAGATTTTGTTCTAAATGACATCACACCCATTTGTTTTTCAATTTTGTATGAAGTATATAGAGGTTTCAAGACAGTGATGCTTTGACGCTGCACATGCTTGCCAGGTACGAGATCACCAATAAGACGTTGCTTTTTCAATTATAGTGTTTACTGGCAACATTTTGGTGACAGCAGTATGTTTTAAAAGTATCCCAAAAAAAAAACTCAACCTGTGATTTTATCAATAAAAAAACTATTTTAAATCATGAACCTGGCACACACTGTGCCTGGTTCGTTTACAGCGCTCTCCATATGCATCACGTCATGAATGGAATGCATTTATGTCCTTTTTTGAGCTTGAAAATCTTGGACCCCATTGACTTACATTGTATGGACAAAAACACCTCAGACATTCTTTAAAATATCTTTGTTTGTGTTTTGCATAAAAAAGAAATTTTTCACGTTTTTCCTTTTTTTGGTGAACTATTTATTTAAATAAATTCATCATAAATTCAAATAATTTACTCACCGTCCTGTCGAGTTCCGTGGAGCACAAAAGTTGTTAAACAGAGTTAGAGACTGATTGTCTCAGTCACTATTCACTTTCATTGCATCTTTTGTTTTGTTTTTTATTCCATTAATTTATCACAGTTAAAAATATTTTTTATTGAAAATATAGATATGCATGCAGTGTGCAGTAGAGTCTGGGGCTACATAAAGGGAGCTACAGTATATCTATCAGTAACTATGAGGTATTGAGACAAGTTCAGTTGCACAAAAACCTACTGTAGTTTAAACTCCTACAGTTAATTCCTACAAATTATAATTGCATTTAATCTATATTCTCTTTATCATATTTTTGATATAGCTGTCAAGTAAAATGAACACAATAAAGCCACACAAGCACATTAAGATAAGTGACAAGTATAAAATGGCAGTAGGTTTTTTGATATTAACATTTTTATTGATTTGAAAAAACAAAAACAATATTACACAAACAACATACACACACAAAATGAATGTATAAACTGTATATCCCTTCCCTTGAACACCCCCACTACACACATCCAGTTGTCAGACACAAAATGAAAGTAATCACACAAACATATATATATATATATATATACACTCACCTAAAGGATTATTAGGAACACCTGTTCAATTTCTCATTAATGCAATTATCTAATCAACCAATCACATGGCAGTTGCTTCAATGCATTTAGGGGTGTGGTCCTGGTCAAGACAATCTCCTGAACTCCAAACTGAATGTCAGAATGGGAAAGAAAGGTGATTTAAGCAATTTTGAGCGTGGCATGGTTGTTGGTGCCAGACGGGCCGGTCTGAGTATTTCACAATCTGCTCAGTTACTGGGATTTTCACGCACAACCATTTCTAGGGTTTACAAAGAATGGTGTGAAAAGGGAAAAACATCCAGTATGCGTCAGTCCTGTGGGCGAAAATGCCTTGTTGATGCTAGAGGTCAGAGGAGAATGGGCTGACTGATTCAAGCTGCTAGAAGAGCAACTTTGCCTGAAATGACCACTCGTTACAAACGAGGTATGCAGCAAAGCATTTGTGAAGCCACAACACGCACAACCTTGAGGCGGATGGGCTACAACAGCAGAAGACCCCACCGGGTACCACTCATCTCCACTACAAATAGGAAAAAGAGGCTACAATTTGCAAGAGCTCACCAAAATTGGACAGTTGAAGACTGGAAAAATGTTGCCTGGTCTGATGAGTCTCGATTTCTGTTGAGACATTCAAATGGTAGCGTCAGAATTTGGCATAAACAGAATGAGAACATGGATCCATCATGCCTTGTTACCACTGTGCAGGCTGGTGGTGGTGGTGTAATGGTGTGGGGGATGTTTTCTTGGCACACTTTAGGCCCCTTAGTGCCAATTGGGCATCGTTTAAATGCCACGGCCTACCTGAGCATTGTTTCTGACCATGTCCATCCCTTTATGGCCACCATGTACCCATCCTCTGATGGCTACTCCAGCAGGATAATGCACCATGTCACAAAGCTCGAATCATATCAAATTGGTTTCTTGAACATGACAATGAGTTCACTGAACTAAAATGGCCCCCACAGTCACCAGATCTCAACCCAATAGAGCATCTTTGGGATGTGGTGGAACGGGAGCTTCGTGCCCTGCAAGATGCTATCCTATCAATATGGGCCAACATTTCTAAAGAATGCTTTCAGCACCTTGTTGAATCAATGCCACGTAGAATTAAGGCAGTTCTGAAGGCGAAAGGGGGTCAAACACAGTATTAGTATGGTGTTCCTAATAATCCTTTAGGTGAGTGTATATATATATATATATATATATATATATATATATATATATATATATATATATATATATATATATATATATAAAAGAACAAATATATACCAAAACCAAACAAAATGTCTCTCTCCACATCCTGTAACTGAGTACCCTCTAAAAAGACCAAAAACCTGCCTCATTTCCTGTTATATGCAGCTGAATTCCCAAGCCGTCTATACGACATCTCTTTAAATGATGCTACATTGAAAAATGTGGTGCACTATTCATAAAAAGAGGGAGTGCTCATTAATTTTCATCCCCTCAACATTATCTGTCTCCCTGTTATGATTGTGGGATGCAGGAGAAGGCAGACGGGAGGTTTGGATCCAAACGCAGGTTTTTATTAAAAAGTTTAAACAAACAAAATAAACTAACACAGGAACAAACGAAAAGTCCACGATGGGAAAAAGTCAAACTCAAACACAAAATAACATCAGAAGAACTCAGTTTGAAAAACATCCACGAAGGGCAAAGGAACATCAGGGTGAACATTAACAGCGAACATGAAACGATAACGATTGACAGACACGGTGATAACAAAATAACAAACAGGTGCGGACAATAACACTGTGCTGGCAGTGAGGGCCGGGAAAGATGGGAAATGTAGTTTTAATACAAAGACAGTGAAACACGGGGCGGACAACAAAGAAAACGTGACCTGGAACGTGAGCAGTGACGAGTGAAACAGAAAACACGGGGCAGACAACAAGGGATCATAACACTCCCGAACGTCATGCCAGTGAGGACCCACCTCTTTACATACCCATTGGCTATATCAATAACTGCCCCATCACCCAACACACAAAGTCTGAGACAGAACATAACCTGAGTGCCCAGGATCTCGCAAACAAAATTCCTGAATCCTCGAACAAGACCAGAAGGCATATATTAAATCTCCATCGTCCAACTGGCATCACCAACAGGTGGGTGTGTCTTTTAAACCAAGCATATACAATCTAGAGGGGGTCCAATATAATCTATGCAAAATCTTAAATTGCATCAGATGCACCCTTGCATCTCTAGATGTAGACTTGATGATTTTTTAGGATCCTAGTCCACACTCCCTCCTCCAAGTCCAAATCTTTCTCCCATTATCTCTTCAGAGAAGTTGAAGCTCTGTCTCCCAGACTCTGAATTAACAGGGAGTAATACACTGATGCCTCATGACCTTTTCCAAAAGCAGCAATCACTTCTCCCAAAGCATCTGCCGCCTTTGGGGCAGACTCCCAAAAACAGTACAGAGCATGTGGCACAGCTGCAAATACCTATAAACTGAGATCTGGGAATCATAAAATGATGACCCAAATTCTCAAAAGATTTTAATACTCCACTCTCATACAGGTCGCCAAGTATAGTAACACCCCACATAATCCACTCTGACCAACAGAAAGACTTGTTGAAACATAATTTGGGGTTCAGCCAGATGCTTGAGGCAACATTGAAGTAAATGTCTGAATTAAATACTCTGGTCACTCTTGTCCAAATCACGTGCACATGTGAAATAACGGGATGTGACTTAACTTCTCCGGTTAGTTTGATAGAAAGGCTTTGCAATGGCGAAATAGGGGCAAGGACTTCCTGTTCAATAGAAAACCAGGCAGGGGCTCTTTCAGGTGGAAGTGAGCAATGAGCCAAATACCTGAGATGTTGATCTTGGGTAGGCATAGCCCACCTTTGTCAATTGTCCTATGTAATTTGTTGAAATGTAGTCTGGGACGTTTGCCATTCCAAATGAAGGATTTTGCTATGCTATCCAATTTTTTTTAATAATATTTCAGGCGGCGGCACACACGTTCTCATTTAGAATCACCACCACACACACACACACACAACCCCCCCGGGCAACATCTTTGGGGGCGCTCTCATTTAGAATCACATTTGTTTGTACTGCTGCCACAAGGTGTCTATAAAGTAACTTAATCCAACCAATAAATGTACTCCTGAACCCATACATTTCCAAAATCTGAAAAAGATAATCCCATTCTACCATATCAAATGCCTTTTCAGCATCAAGTGAGATGGCAGCTACCGGAGACTGATCATTCGCTACTGACCACATGATATTGCTGAAACACCTAATGTTATCAGAAGAGCTATGGCCCTGAATAAACCTGTTATATACACCTGATCTATATGTATAGATCTATTTTTGACAAAATGTTTACATCTACCTGGATCAGGGAAATTGAATTGTAACTCTTACACTTGCTGAAGAATCAGACTGATCTGGGCTTGTGTCATGGTTGGAGGAAGCTTTCCATTCTTTAATGATTCCATATAAACTTCTAACAAAAGTGGAGCCAATTCTGTAGCATAAGATCTAAAAAGTCTGGCCCCGGAGCCTTGCCTGTAGGCAAGTCCTTAATTGCCTCGTCAAGCTCCTCCAAGGTTATCTCAGAATCAAGATAATTTTTTTGCTCAGTTGTCTCAATTTAGGGAGTTCTAATGGTTCCACAAAGATTCTAATATCTTCATCAGTAGACGAAGACGTGGAACAATAGAGATCAAGCTAGAATTCTTTAAAAGCATTATTAATATCTGATATTAATAATGGCTGAGGTAAATATTTCACCACCAGAAAAAGACTCTCTCTGCTTTATATATCTAGCCAAAAGCTTCCCTGCTTTTTCCCCAGACTCTAAGTATGACTGTCTTGCCCTGATCAACCAAAACAGACAAAACAGAATTATATCTGTATTTCAATCACGTCAATTCTCTGAGGCCATCAGACGACATTCGCCGCTTCAGCTCTGCCTCGTCTTTAGCATTTGTCGGAAATCAGGATTTTGCGAAAGGGATCCATTAAAGCGCCTACTATATGATTTATTTTTCTTTGTATGTGGCAACATCTCTAAACTCACCATGGTGTGATCTGAGGCTAAGATGTTTCCAATTGAGCAATCCATAACAGATGAAATGAGGGACTTAGTTATAAAAAAAACTGAACTAATTGTGAACATTATGAACTGATGAAAAATAAATTATAGTCCATACCAGATGGGTTCAAAAGTCACCAGATATCTGCAAGACCAAGATTTTTACATATCCTGAGAAGCTTTTATGTTGCTCTAGGGGGCTTAAACACTTTTGCTTCACTATGATCAAGGACTGAGTCCATCAAAAGATTGAAGTCTCCTCCCAATATTATATCATGAGGGGTGCCAGCAGCTTGCAAGCAAAGCTCTGATCATCAGCATTAGGTGCATAAATATTAGCCAAAATCAACCTTTACCCCTGAATTTCTCCTAAAACAATAATGGCTCTTCCTAATTTATCTTTACTCTGTTTAAGACATTTGAATTGTAGATGTTTGTTTATCAGTATAATGACTCCCCTGCTTTAACTTGAGCCAGCACTAAAGAAAATATGTCCATCCCATATCTTCCCAAATGTTTGAGCTTCCTGCTGGGAAAGTTGCGTTTCATGAAGAAACACTAAATCATATTTCTTATGCTTAAGAAAATAAATAACCTGCCTTCTTTTTATGGGGTGCCCCAACCCATTCACATTCCATGGTGAGAGAGGTAACCTACTCATATTAACATTTGATATATTGATATAATAAAAAAAGTAAATTGTGTCAAAAACAAGATTATACCTCAAAGAGCTAATATGTAACTGGGTGTATCGAATCTCAACGGATTATAACAAAAAAAAAAAAAAAGCATACGCATTAACCCCATTTACGACAGTGCCAACCAGTGTCGATCCCTCTAAACTCAAAAGGTTCATTTACGCCTACGAGAGCCCCCACGACAACTTTGCCATCTGATTGCACAAGTTACATAACAGAAAATACTTTGTAAAACAGACCCCAGCCAACAAGCAGCATAAACACAAAGAACATGTGAAGGTGTGTTCCTCCTCAAAACAGATTCCAACTTATATAAAGCCATTCAGTTTCCTTGGACAGACAACCAAATGATCAGTGAGCCGGCTGTTTATGATTAGGGAAGATTACGTAATCATTCTAATGTCCCTTAAAAATACTCCACAAAAACAAACTCGAGCCAACAACAGTCCAGAAGCAGTGTTATTCCACAAAACAAGCTCCAACCGCTAGGCGAAACCAGCACAAAAAGAAACAAAACTGGTATCCCGGTTCCTCAGTTGATCAAGTGTGTAAATTCACTCGGAGGCCACGTAAAACAAAAATACACCATGTCACCATCAACATTATAAAAGACGTCCTCTTTGTGAGCATGTAGATATTTGCGGTTATCCATATTAGTGTGCATTCTCAATCTGGTCGTGAACTTCAGTGTAAAAGCGATGCAAACGTTTCTTGTAGGAGAAGTGTCATGCCACAAAACAAACTCCAGCCGCTAGGCGGAGCAACGCAAAAAGAAACAAAAATGCTGCCCAGCTTCCTTAGACAGTCGAGTCACTGAACAACGACACAGTCTACTTACAAGAGAAACACGCATTGGTTTACTCACCCATAGATTCTATAAAAGCCAGTGCCTGCTTTGCGACCGTCCTTGGTGTCTATTCTCAGTTTGTCCGGAAACATCAATACAAATGCGATCTTCCGTTGATGTAAGAGTTTCTTACATTCCTTGAACCAATCGTGTTTCTCTCTTGTTGAATTAGCAAAGTCCGGGAACAAGAAAATATTATGATTCTTCCAAGAAAGTTTTCCTTTGCTCTTCCCCTGGTGCAACATGAGATCTTTACCTTATGATCTCAGAAATCTGGCCAGAATTGATTCGGGCCTGTCTCCTTCAGCAGATCTGCGAGTCCTAGATCTTGAGCTATCTCCAGTTCCATCTTATGGCCTGTTATGTTAAGCAGACTCGGGAAGAGCTCATCCAGGAATTTCACCATATCTCTGCCCTCTTCATGCTCAGGAATTCCAACAATCCGAATATTGTTCCTTCGATTCCTATTTTCGAGATCTTCCAATTTTTCCAATATGTGTTCCAAGACTGTTTTGGATGCGGGCAGATTAGCGGATAATTCCCTTTCCGATGACTTCAGATAATCTATCTGTTTCTCAACATCTGCCACTCTTGTGTCCAATTCAGAGAATTTTGTTTAAATCGCGTAATCAATCGACGTATTACAGCGAGATCCTCCAAGTCAGCAACAACCTTCGTCAGCATCACCAAGATGTTGGACAGTTGACGCTGGATTTCTGCTCCTGTTGCACTTTCCAAATTGAGTCCCCAGATCACAGGACTGCCAGAGGTTTCAGCTTGAGCACTTAAGTGTCTTTTAATGTCTCCAGAGTCTGAGGATTTTGACTTCTTTGCCATGTTTAACTCAAAGAGCTAATATGTAACTGGGTGTATCGAATCTCACCGGATTATAACATGAAAATAATTAAAACACTATCAAATTGTGCAGAGCTCGTGGCTCACGCATCTGCTTCTCATATGGCATCACCACGAGTCCCAATGTTGGTAGGTTTTAACAGAAAGATTTAACAGAAGAGTTTTTTATAAATGTCAGGTCAGGGCATGTTGTCAAATATGTTTACATATATTGTAGTCAATAAATGTAAAAAGAATGTTGATTACAATATATGTTGGCAGAAAATAATGGATGGATCATTTTGGATGCTACCTTTTACATTTTCACTGTTTCATGAATTATTTGGTGTTTCATATCTTCAAGCCTATATACAGTATAAAAGCCTGTTTAAGTGGAACATGTTGTCACAAACGGTCAATGTTTTTTTCTTGGACAATTATGGTGGAAATGTTCAATAGTAACCAAGACTTTAATTTATGTGTCTATACAGAAATGATGCTCCGTTTTTATTTACATCCTGCCTCTGACATGTTAAATGGCCAATCATAGTTTAGAATTTTGGGATAGCTGATAAAATTTTAGAAGTGGCCAGGGCCACCAATCTGGACACACCCCTGTGTTAACGTATTCATCATTGTGATTCAATTACAATATTACATTCCATTATTTTTGTTTCAAAAGTTTTGTGCAAAATTCGATTTTCATATAGTCTTATATTTCAAGGCTGTTCTACGTGCCCTGTATTCCGTGCTCACACATGACATCAGTTCTCGGATTTGCGACGTGGCACTCAACATAATCGAATGCCTCCTGCAGCTGGGTGTGGTGCCCAGTATGATTAAGAAAACCTCCAAACCTGAAGACAAGGAAGCAGAGCGTCAAAAAGAGGGAGCAAGTCAAAGTGTTGGGGGAGCTCAGGGGGAGGCAACTGGAGGTACAGGAGCACCTAATGGAGGTGATGAAGGTGGTGAAGGGGAGAGTCATGGTGGAAGTAGAGATGATGTAAAGAACAGCAGAGACAAAAAGGTAAACCAAATAATATTGCTGTTGGAAAATTTGAGAGTAATAGTTGGATAACAGCTTTAACTTTTTTTGGGGGGATTCTGTATGTTAGATTTGCCACTCTTAAATTGTCCACAGGAGGGAGACACTACTCCCAGCACTCACAGGCTAGCTCTCACCATGCTTATTAAAATTGTAAAATCACTTGGCTGTGCATATGGTTGTGGTGAAGGCCATCGTGGAATCTCTGGAGACCGTCTGCGACTACAGGTCAATATATATCAGTACATTTTAAAATATGCAATGCAGCAATGTAAATCAACATTTATTTTTCAAGAATATGAAAATGGGATCACATTTGAATTAGTCATAACAAACTGTTTGCCATAGCTGTTATGGATTTCATATTATGCTTATTTGCATGTAGTAACTTTAATAATTGTAGCTCTGTCACCATCACTGGAAGATGACTTGATGCTCTGCCCTTCTCTGTCTCCTTTTTTAGGCTCAGAACTGTTTGACCACTCTGTACAAGTTGGATAAAGTGCAGTTCCGGCAGACCATGAAAGAATATGTTAATAAGGACTCACTCAACAATATTGTGGATTTCCTGCATGCTCTTCTTGGCTTCTGCATGGAGCCAATCACTGACAGTAAGAAGGCAGAGTTGCACTTCTTTAGTGCACTTCTTAAACATGCCCAGATACATTTAAGAGCTTTTGCCCTTTCTGAAATCATGGGCCCCATTTTCATGCTACAGAAATAGAGATGTATTTGTCCTTTCCTAAAAGAGAGATATACTTTGTGATTAAGTATTTAAATCTCAAATAATAAATGTAATTAACTGAAATTTTAATTTAAATGTACAATTATTTAATTGAATTGAATGTATTTTTGTAGCATTTGGAAATATAAATTAGCGATAGACTGATATATTAGCCAGGCCGAGTAATTGGTTATGCTCATAATCTTAAAATGGGAGGAAGTCATTCTGCCTAGTTTAATTTCCAAAATTAAAAATGTATATTTTGTAAATTTTGTTAAGTATACAGTGTGCTCATATTGTAAATGTAAAATATATTAAGGCTTTCGATTAAGGATTTAATATATATATTTTTTTATTAATCCCATATATGAATATTTGCTGGACCCCCAATCTAATATAGATTTAAGTAAAACTTTGGAGAGTGAGATACTTTTTACACAACACAATTCCCATAGCGAGATTTTGAATTATTTTGGGTTGTGGCTGATGAGACTTGGAAAACCCATGTGCCGTGAATGTCGACAGAGATTCACCAGGGGGAAACACCAGCAACCTTAATGAACACCTTCAGAAACATCCCAATGCCTCTGCAGAATACACATGGGTTAGTGCCACTTCATTGAACCTAAATGCTTTATCTTAACATTTACAGATTTGCTGTTTCTCTGAAAATTGAATGTGCACTTGTTTAATTTTTTTCAAGTACAAATTAATGGTGGCAGTAATTTATCAAAGTTCGCACTTATGATTAGATTACATCCCTGAGCCACGCGATAAAACTAGTGTTTGTAATCTGCACTCGCGCTGCTGTTTACCAAAAGAGAGGGGTTAAAGCGGTTCTAATACACCTTGGGGGACCACAGCAAATATTATTTTCACTTACCCATTTGCTCTAAAAAACTAAAGAGCGAAAACTGCTGTGCAAAGTCCTCGAAGGTGTCGCCGAATAGGCCGACCTGGGAGACGGGGGCATTGAGAAAGCGGGCTTTGTTGGTGTCCCGCATCTCGACCAGGTTCAGACACAGATGTCGTTCCTGGACCACGAGGGTGGCCATCGCCTGTCCGAGAGCCCGCGCTTTGACCTTCGTGGCCCGGAGGGCGAGGTCAGTTGCTGAGTACAGTTCCTGCAGCACATCAGGATCAGTACTACCCAAGTGCAGATCATTTAGTGCCTTGGCCTGGTGGACTTGCAGGAGGGCCATGGCATGCAGGGCGGAGGCGGCCTTTCTGGTGGCTCTGTAGGATTTCGCCGTCAGAGACGACGTTGTCCTACAGGCCTTGGAGGGGAGTGCCGGGCGATCCCACCAGGTCCCACCCAACTGCTTTGTCCAGCTGGGGGACCTCCATGTACCCGTGGACCACCCCGCCGTCGAGGGTAGTGAGACTAGCGAGGAGATCGGTTTCGGGCAGTAAAGGTGCCCTCCACGACTTCATCAGCTCGTCATGCACTTCCTGGAAGAAAGTGACCGGGGGGGGGGGGGGGTTGGAGTGGCTGTGAGCAGCGCCCTGACCCGAGGAACCAATCGTCTAGCCGTGAGGGCTGAGGGGAGGATGGAGGGTTCCAGTCCAGCCCCACACTCACGGCAGCCCGGGCATGAAAGGAAAAGCCGCGACCCCAATGTTGCCATGGTCAAGTTCTCGCAGTGAGAACAAGAGCCATCCAAAAATGCTGCCTCGGTGTGATTTTGGCCCAGACACACGAGGCAGCGTCTATGACCGTCAGAAGCGGCATAAGATCCAACGGCAAAGCTTTGCAGAGGTGAATGGAACAGTAGTGAAAACATCAGCTTGCTGAACACACAACTACTCGGCTCCGAAGAAAAAATCTGAATGAACAGCCATATTGCACCCTCCTTAATACCTGTATGTCCGGGGGAGGGGCATGCAAATTCTGTTCGCCAATTTTTTTATTGGCCTTTTCTCGAGTTCAGAGGCAACCAAAGCTCTCAAGAGAGACCCCTAGTGTTACTACAATCGACACAATGTCAGAAGGGGAAACCTGAATTTTCCAACCACCTACTTACATTTACATTTATTCATTTAGTAGATGCAGTTTTCCAAAGCGACTTACAAAATGAGTAAGGATACAACATAATGATTTATCTTAAGGAGACAGTAACATGATAAGTAAGAGCCAAGAAAGAGATTGCAGTGTAAACTATTTTTTAAGAGTGTAGGTTTAAATAGTCAATCCACCATCGAGGTACAGTGAAGCAGAAAGTCTGGGAAAGTGATTTGGTGCCTCTTTGTGTTGGTACCACAAGGTGCCACTCATTTGCAGACTTTAACCTTCTGGTGGGAGCATAGCTCTGCTGGAATGATTGTAGGTAAGTTGTCACAGACCTAGTGACTGTTCTGTATGCCAGCATCAGAGCCTTGAACTTGATACATGCATCACCTGAAGAAGGCTACCGAAAGGAGCATTACAGTAATCCAGTCTAGATATGACAAGAGACTGAACAAGAAATTGCAAACACTGTGGCGTGGCAAGGCTGGAAACACAAGTAGAGCTGAATGTAACCAGCATAGCAGTGGTAAGAAAACCTGTGTGCCTGAATGATGGTTCCCTATGATGTTGTGTATATATATATATATATATATATATATATATATATATACACTTTGATTATATCTTTTCATGTGACAACACTGAAGAAATTACACTTTGCTGCAATGTAATGTAGTGAGTGTAGAGCTTGTATAACAGTGTAAATTTGCTGTGAAGTGTAAGTGAAAATGTCCAAATTGGGCCCAAAGTGTCAATATTTTGTGTGGCCACCATTATTTTCCAGCACTGCTTTAACCCTCTTGGGCATGGAGTTCACCAGAGCTTCACAGGTTGCCACTGGAGTCCTCTTCCACTCCTCCATGAAGACATCACGGAGCTGGTGGATGTTAGAGACCTTGTGCTCCTCCACCTTCCATTTGAGGATGCCCCACAGATGCTCAATAGGGTTTAGGTCTGGAGACATGCTTGGCCAGTCCATCACCTTCACCCTCAGCTTCTTTAGCAAGGCAGTGGTCGTCTTGGAGGTGTGTTTGAGGTCATTATCATGCTGGAATACTGCCATGCGGCCTAGTCTCCGAAGGGAAGGGCTCATGCTCTGCTTCAGTATGTCACAGTACATGTTGGCATTCATGGTTCCCTCAATGAACTGTAGCTCCCCAGTGCCGGCAGCACTCATGTAGCCCCAGACTATGACACTCCCACCACCATGCTTGACTGTAGGCAAGACACACTTGTCTTTGTACTCCTCACCTGGTAGCCACCACACACGCTTGACACCATCTGAACCAAATAAGTTTATCTTGGTCTCATCAGACCACAGGACATGGTTCCTGTAATCCATGTCCTTAGTCTGCTTGCCTTCATCAAACTGTTTGTGGGCTTTCTTGTGCATCATCTTTAGAAGAGGCTTCCTTCTGGGACGACAGCCTTGCAGACCAATTTGATGCAGTGTGCGGCGTATGGTCTGAGCACTGACAGGCTGACCCCCGCCCCTTCAACCTCTGCAGGAATGCTGGCAGCACTCATACGTCTATTTCCCAAAGACAACCTTTGGATATGATGCTGAGCATGTGCACTCAACTTCTTTGGTTGACCATGGCGAGGCCTGTTCTGAGTGGAACCTGTCCTGTTAAACCACTGTATGGTCTTGGCCACCGTGCTGCAGCTCAGTGTCAGGGTCTTGGCAATTTTCTCATAGCCTAGGCCATCTTTATGTAGAGCAACAATCCTTTTTAACAGTTCTTTGCCATGAGGTGCCATGTTGAACTTCCAGTGACCAGTTTGAGGGCGTGTGAGAGCAATGACACCAAATTTAACACACCTGCTCCCCATTCACACCTGAGACCTTGTAACACTAACGAATCACATAACACTGGGAGGGAAAATGGCTAATTAGGCCCAATTTTGACATTTTCACTTAGGGGTGTACTAACTTTTGTTGCCAGTGGTTTAGACATTAATGGCTGTGTGTTGAGTTATTTTGAAGGGGCAGGAAATTTACACTGTTATGCAAGCTGTACACTCACTACTTTACATTGTAGCAAAGTGTTTCTTCAGTGTTGTCACATGAAAAGATATGATCAAATATTTAGAAAAATGTGAGGGGTATACTCACTTTTGTGAGATACTGTATATATATATATATATATATATATATATATATATATATATATATATATATATATATACTGTATATACACTCACCTAAAGGATTATTAGGAACACCTGTTCAATTTCTCATTAATGCAATTATCTAATCAACCAATCACATGGCAGTTGCTTCAATGCATTTAGGGGTGTGGTCCTGGTCAAGACAATCTCCTGAACTCCAAACTGAATGTCAGAATTTTGAGCGTGGCATGGTTGTTGGTGCCAGACGGGCCGGTCTGAGTATTTCACAATCTGCTCAGTTACTGGGATTTTCACGCACAACCATTTCTAGGGTTTACAAAGAATGGTGTGAAAAGGGAAAAACATCCAGTATGCGTCAGTCCTGTGGGCGAAAATGCCTTGTTGATGCTAGAGGTCAGAGGAGAATGGGCTGATTGATTCAAGCTGCTAGAAGAGCAACTTTGCCTGAAATAACCACTCGTTACAACCGAGGTATGCAGCAAAGCATTTGTGAAGCCACAACACGCACAACCTTGAGGCAGATGGGCTACAACAGCAGAAGACACCACCGCGTACCACTCATCTCCACTACAAATAGGAAAAAGAGGCTACAATTTGCAAGAGCTCACCAAAATTGGACAGTTGAAGACTGGAAAAATGTTGATTGGTCTGATGAGTCTCGATTTCTGTTGAGACACTCAGATGGTAGAGTCAGAATTTGGCGTAAACAGAATGAGAACATGGATCCATCATGCCTTGTTACCACTGTGCAGGCTGGTGGTGGTGGTGTAATGGTGTGGGGGATGTTTTCTTGGCACACTTTAGGCCCCTTAGTGCCAATTGGGCATCGTTTAAATGCCACGGCCTACCTGAGCATTGTTTCTGACCATGTCCATCCCTTTATGGCCACCATGTACCCATCCTCTGATGGCTACTTCCAGCAGGATAATGCACCATGTCACAAAGCTTGAATCATTTCAAATTGGTTTCTTGAACATGACAATGAGTTCACGGTACTAAAATGGCCCCCACAGTCACCAGATCTCAACCCAATAGAGCATCTTTGGGATGTGGTGGAACGGGAGCTTCGTGCCCTGGATGTGCATCCCACAAATCTCCATCAACTGCAAGATGCTATCCTATCAATATGGGCCAACATTTCTAAAGAATGCTTTCAGCACCTTGTTGAATCAATGCCACGTAGAACTAAGGCAGTTCTGAAGGCGAAAGGGGGTCAAACACAGTATTAGTATGGTGTTCCTAATAATCCTTTAGGTGAGTGTATATATACAGTAAAGAAGAGATGTGGGTCAAGCACTGAGCCCTGAGGTACCCCAGTAAGTAGCTTATTTGACTTTGACTGTGTCAAATGTTGCAGATTGGTCCATCCGAATGAGGACAGGTGGTCTGGAGCCAGCTCTTACCTGTCTCAGTGTCTCAGTGACATCAGAAGGGCGGTCTCTGTGGAATCTCCACTTTTTAAGCCTGACTGATTGTCATATAGCTGCTTCTTCTGTGAGAGAAAGGCAGAGATCTGATTGAAAACAACCCTTACAAGTGTTTTCACCATGAATGGGAGGAGAGAAACCAGTCTGTAATTTTCTGCTAGTGGGGTTAAGTGCAGTTTTTTTAAGCAGTTATTAAAGCCTGCTTAAATGCGGTGGGAAAAGTGCCTGTAAGTAGAGATGTGTTAATTACTGTATGTGTGTGAGTGCAGGAAGGATGGACAGAGTGATGACTTGGAGAAGGAGGGAAGGAATAGGGTCAAGGGGGCAGGTGGTGGGGTGGTTTAAGATGAGGAGTTTAGAGACCTCTGTGTCAGTTCGAGGAGAGAATGTAGAGAGAAAAGAGCTGCATATAGGACTTGGGTGTTTGAGAGGGTGACTGTTAACTTATCAGTAAAACAAGTGGCAAAGACAATTGGGCTGCCATCTTCAATGAAAGAGGATAGCAGGACATCCAGCTCATCAAGGAAGTTAGCCACCTGATCTGGGGGGCAGTCTGATCTGGGGATATGATAACGATGGATTTTTGTAGGTTGCGTTATAGTGATTGCATGGAATTCAAACGAGTCATTGTTGCATGGTGAGGAGAGAGTTGAAAATGTCCAGTTGTTTGGAATTAGCAAACTTTTCAGTGTCCTTGCTTGGTGGAATTACACAATACTGTTTAAAAAGCATCCCAGGGTGATACCTCAAGAAGTTGGTTGAGAAAATATCAAGAGTACATGTCTGCAAATTCTAGTCAAAGGGTGACTACTGTGAAGATGCTAAAATCTAACACAGTTTTGATTTATTTTGGATTTTGTTTAGTCACAACATAATTCCCATAGTTCCATTTATGTTATTCCATAATTATGATGAATTTACTATTATTCTAAAATGTGGAGAAAAATAAGATTGTTGGTGCCCAGCGGGCTGGTTTGAGTATTTCTGTAACTACTGATCTCCTAGGATTTTCACGCACAATTGTCTCTAGAGTGTATAGAGAATGGAACAAAAAACAACCAGTGAGCAGTGAGTGTGGAAAAAATTAGATCAACGGAGAATGGCCAGGCTGGTTCGAACTGACAAAGTCTACGTTAACTCACTCTTACAATTGTAACATTTTTGTACAATTGTGGTGAGAAGAATGTGGTTTGGCACTGTTTTGGCAGCACGAGGGGGACCTACACAATATTAGGCAGGTGGTTTTAATGTTGTGGCTGATCAGTGTATATACTGTATATGTATATATATATATATATATATATATATATATGTATGTGTGTGTGTGTGTGTGTGTGTGTGTGTGTGTGTGTGTGTGTTTATCTTATTTGCTATTATTTAATTTTTACATACTGACAAATTACTGAATTACCACTTTTCTCATTTTGGGTGAATTCAGAATAATTCATTATTATAATTCTTGTAGAAATGACTGAACTGTGTAGCTTTGCTTATAAAACTTGCTTATAAACACCTTGGCTATTTTTACACTACCATTTATCAAACATCTGAATATTTCTGTGCCATACTACATGCCTCAGATGCTCAACAGGAATTACGCTCATAACACAGCCATGACCATTTAAAACAGAAATTAGCACCCGATACAATGCAAAGTCATTTTGTGGGGCTTTTCAGCCCTGTCTTTTTGAGTAAACTACATGATTCGCTACAGTATAAACTGTATCAATTAGATCAGACCAAATCCAAATGGTTTAAAATGAACATAGCAAAAACTGTGATCCATGAGTAATGTAATTTTGGGGATGGACATGCCTGTAAAGTCATTCCAGTTTAATCATAATAAAAAAGTCTTATATTCAATTAAAAGGCCATGTGCTACAAAATATTAAGTGAGAAACTTGATGCAAATTAAATGTTACACAATTTGCTGGAAATACAGATCGTCTCTACATTCTTTTTCTGTCGTTTTCCTTACTCATGCATTGGCCTCTTCTGTCCTCTGCCTTCATATCTGCCCCTTGGATGACTCTCTTCCTTTCTGTCAAACTTCATTGTTTGTATCCCAAACCTCCATCACTCATCCTTTCAGCAGACTTGCCAAACATCATACTGACAGTGTCAAACTTTATTGTGTTTTTGTATTTTCAATTTTATGGAATCAAACTTAAAAGCAAGATAAGCTGAATTACAATTGATTTCTGGCAAGTTAGTGAACATGAGTGAGTGTATGAATATAACATCCCGACATTTTGTTTAGATTGCCATTTTTTTGCATCTGTTGGTCTGTGTGTGGGTGTGTTTGGATTGGGTTGGTGTTTCCTAACGTACGAGTACATGTCTGTGCTGGCCTGACACCAATGTTGCCCACCATCTTTTCTCTTGCAGAATACGGCAGTGCAGGTGAGAGGTCCAGGAGGGCGAATAAAAGAAACATCGGTAGATACACAATATCTAAATGTACTGCCAAAACTAGGCATTAAACCCATTCCTGCACCCCTCACAGTATCCAGGGTGATGTTCTCGCCTGTAGTAGAGCTAAGTAGTGCATAGGCTTTACCAAATGAAAATATTCAAAACCGGCTTAATAGATCCAGCTAAACAAAACACTGAAATCAGAGCATGACCTGATTGTTAGGTCAATAACTTTCTCTAAGGCCACAGTCACTTGCATGTATGCAAACATTCAAATCCAGCAAATTCCCTTTTAAGTATTCTTTTCATTTGTGCTTTTGACCCCCGCTTCCATCTTGTAGACATCAAAGCTTCCTGCTTCCTTTATTGTTTGCCACTTGTGATTTTGCCCAGCCATGGCACCCAGGCCACAGTTCTCCATCTGAGTTGACTTGTTAATGTTTACAGACAAGGCTGGCTTTGGAAACAACTTTACCACAGGCGGGGATAAGTCTCTGGCCCAGAGCATGGAGACAGTGGTGGTGGGCTGCATGTTCAAGTCACTCATCACCAGATGTGCCTCTACTACACATGAGCTTCACAGCTCTGAGAACCTGGTGAGAGCACTGCTTTTAACTCAGCTCATGAGTCGCCAAAAGTTTAGGCCTGATTTCATATGTGATGATAGCAATATTGATGTAACAGTCAGTACATTTGCATGCACTTAAAATGTTTGATTTCAATCAAACCAAAACAATAATTTGTCTTTTTTTTTTTAAAATGTCATGTAAACCCTTTTAGTCGGTAGTCATTTAAGTTGGAGTAACAGACATAGATAATGCGATAATGCAACTAGGGTTGCCATACCAACTGTCACATCAGAATCGTCCCATATTTAAGGGAAATACATATGCATAAATACATATATGAAAAGCAGTCTCTCCTCCACCTTAGCATCTCACACCCAAACAGATGAGAATGTTTCAGTATTTGTTTGCATTGCAATTGCATTTGCACAACCAATAGTCAAAGTTTATCTAAAAGACATATTAGAATGGAAAACAAATTGAGAGAAAGATCAATGTTAATAGAGCACCAACGTGCCTGCCACTTTTACAGCTACCTGGGTTCCAGAAATATTTTTCAATAGACTTTTTGTAAAATCCTTCATAAAAGTTGTAGGCCATGAACCAACCATCCAGCTCTGAGATGAATCACGGCATTACAAACTTTGATCTGAAGCAAAACAGACAAAAAGTCAAAGGTGCAAGACTGTGTACTTCCCACAATCCCATGTAGCACCGCAAATTACGTGTTCAAATTTAAACAATATATATATATAAAATTATAATTTTTGGTGGTTTTAATATAAAAAATATATACAACTATTAATTTAAGGTTGTTGATTATAAGTTTAAAAACAATATATTCAAATTTGACTGCCAAATATTTAAATATTTACATATATATAATTAGTTTAAAACTGTAGGAAGTTTGCATCATTGCATCATTCACAGAACATCCTGTGTGTGGCCGATCGCTGCAGTGCTTTTTGACACGCTTTGTTGGCTGCAATTCTCTGACTGGTGTAGTGTTTCTCTTTAGGGTCATTGGTAGTGTAGTTCTTCAGCATGAAATATGATATTAAACATGATGTTTAAAACAAATTAAATAACACAGACTGATGGCTTCAATGGAAAATCAATACCATTGATTTACAATGTTTTTGCTCATGGCAGGTCTATCTTAAAAGATTTATATGTTTTGTTAAAAAATAATTCACCTATGAATAAAAATGAATGGGGATTTTACTTCCGGAACCCGAAGGTTGTGTGTGCCCCATTTATGCTTGTCTTCTCTTGTTTCCTTTCAAAAACAGGATAATTGAAACTGCAATACAATTTTCAGCATTTCAACATTCAACATTCGATCACATGACCACCATTATGATTACGGTCTATGTACATTTACATCGCAATTAAGGCTGTAAATTGATTTCAGTTTTTAATCAAATTAATTACATGATGTGCCTATTAATCAAATTAATCACAATTAATCGCATATCAATATTTACTGAGAAAGTACACCAAATAGAGATAATTTTGCATATAATAATACAAATAATTAGTCATACAATATAATATATAAAAAATATATAAGTTAGATATTTAAAATACATTACATCATGTACCTACATAAATATTTTTAGGATTTATTTATTGGATTTTAAGGTAAAAAATATTTTTCATGTTATTCCCATATCATTGATCATAACCCTATTATTGGCTTAATTCTGTCTTTTTAATTGTTGATGTATGTATTTATGCATCCGACAGAATCATTTGTAGCATCTCACTTTGGAGGTGTCGCGTCTTAGTTGTTTTCAGTCTCTAGTCGGAAGCACTAGAGTGTTAGGACAATGTGCCAAGTTAAACGTAGTTTGAAACGTTGAAAAACGTGTCTCAAAAACCATGCATTCTGTTGTGCTTGGTCCAGCTATCTTCTAAATTCTAAATACTAAATTAACACATTGAATCGACAGCTCTAGTCGCAAAGAAACATTCATTTGCATTACATACAGTATGCCAGTGCTCGTTCTGGAAGAGAGAAAGACAGCCGAAATGACGAGAAAACTGTGGCACTTTTAATGCAAAAGTACAGTACAGTACATGTTTAGTAAAAAAAAAAAACATGAAAAGTTCTTAATGTGGCTTAATGTACTACAGTAAACATGAAGACAAACCAAGGATGAAAGAAATGTTCTAACATTTCCCTTTTGATAAACTATTTAAACAATGACACTGTAATCCAAGGAGAAACACGTTAATATATATGCACATATCTCCCATAAAATTCCATTATAAGGCATGTTTGCTTAATATTTAATATGGCATTGGCCCTGTGCCATATTTATTTGTAGTTTTTTTTCAGACTTCAAAAAAATAAAAGAAATGGCTTAATGTGCTTGAACATAAGAAAGAAAATGCTAAAAGTTTCACTCAGTAAGATGTTTTCCTCATTTGAAAAACTTTTATTTCTAAAGAAATGAATAGTAATTTTGAAACATGTATAAAATGATGTACAATCATGTGAGATTAATAATTTAGTCATATCATATCAGTAACCTTATAAAAACTATTTTATTTTACATGGGGTGGGGGCTCCTCATGGGGTCAGCCATGTTAGCATCACATGACTAGCTGAATAATACTCACTTAATCTCAGTAACTGCCTTGTTATTGGACACTATCATTCATGGATTTAATTGATCTTGACTTACTGTGCATAGTGAATTTCTACAATGGAAACTGAATACCACTGTGTTTGAATGATGCAGCATCCAGGCCATTATATATCAGTGCAAGCTAATGTAAGCCACTTCGACATACTTCAGTACAATTAATGAGTGCATCTTTAACAGAAAATACTGTCTTTCTACATGGATTGCAATTTTGTTCTTTTGGCAAAAGATAGTGAATTGAGAGAAATTTGGTTCTGCCTTGTTGCTTTATTAATGCATTAAGTCACATAATTTTTCATATTAGGCATTTCAGAATGTACCGTTAAAGTCAGAGAATCGCAAAATGACATCCTTCCTTCAAAATGGACCTATTCAATTTGGCATTGTTTCATGTATACTTAGACTGACAAATCAAGACTATAGCTCAACTATGCCAAAAAAATAAATAAATGCTGTAGCTCGATTATAACTGCATATGTAAACATACTGAATGAATGCTTGAATGTCAGGGTTCTCATGGTCATAAAAAATCTGGAAATATCAGGGCATTTTTTTATTGTAATATCCAGTCCTGAAAAAGTCATGGCAATTAACGAAATCATTAAATGTCATGGAAAAAAGTCATGGCAAGTCCTATATTGAATTTTAATGTTTTGTAGTTATACTCGGCTCTAAAATATTTTCTTTGAGGCTAGTAATTGCTTTTTTGTAAGAGCAATGACTATAAAATTATGAAAAAAAAAATACATATTCAGTAACCACAAATGACCGGCATAGCCTGAATATGTATTGTCAAACGATGTAGGAATGCTATTTATGCCTGGTCTCAGGTAAAGTGTTCTCTTGTTTACACAAGAGTGTGAATATTTGACTATATCTCGTTTTCTCTTTTACACCTTTCTCTTTTCACCCATTCACACTATGACTGTCTCTCCTTGCATCTAAACACACATAAATCAGGGTCTGTATTGTGACATACGTCAGCTGGTTCAGTTCATTAAGGAGTCTCATGGAAATGTTTTTCGACGTGTCGCTCTCAGTGCCCTTCTGGACAGTGCTGAAAAACTCAATACCACCAGAAAAACTGAAGAAAAGGAGGAGGCCAAGCCAGCTACATCAAAGAAGTACATGCAAAAATATACATTTACTCAGACATTCACAAGAACGTCATTGTGTAGACTTATTCACTGAAAATCTTTTATAAGTGAAAATCAGTCAGTAAATAACTACTTAAATTTTGGTCTGTTCCTCAAACAAAGTATTTTGAATGACAGAATTGTAATTCTTGGATAAACTACTGCCATAATGTAAATTCAACATTTGATGAATGAAAATGTGTGTGTGATTGTGTCCTTAGTGAGGAACAGATCCCTGGGGCTCTGTTAGGAAGGAAAGATTTTTGGAGGAAGATGTTTAAGTCTCAGAGTGCTGCCAGTGACACCAGCAGCCAATCAGAGCAAGACACATCGGAGTGCACCACCGCCCACTCCGGGACCACCACAGACCGACGTTCACGCTCTCGCTCCCGACGGATCTCACTCCGCAAGAAGCTCAAACTGCCCATAGGTGTGTTTGTGTGTGTGTGAGTAAAAGAGTGAGACAGAAATTCCACCGTAACCAGACTTGTCTCTATTCCTTTGTTTTCCCACAAAAAGCAGATATTTAGAGACTCAAGTATGTTGATCAACTGTGTTATTTGAGTGGATGACCTCAGACATTCTCAGACAATACTTACTTTTTATTTAATTAAAAAATGTACATAACGTGTATGCTAAATTAAGCATTGTGTCTGAATCCCCATGACCATATCCCAAATATCTGTGGGTGGGCGATTGCTCAGATTCAAAGAGATTTACTTTCTGTAAACAAAAAACTAAAATTTCCATAGACAGTGGACTCTTAATGTGTTAAAGTTTGTGCAATACAAAGGCAAAGTAAGTGTGTTTTTTTATTTTATTTTTTATTTTTAATTATGATAATTTTGGTAAAATTACTTTGGGAGGTTACTACTACTAGTTAGAACTACTTTTTAAGAATAAACTTATTTTGTGCCTTTTAGTAAACATCCTACAGCAACTAAGTTTCTGTCAAAAGGGTGAATTTCATCAAGAGTTTTCACCTCTTACTGGCTCGATGTTTTGAAAATCTGAATGTTTTAAAAGTCATTCGTATCTCTGCTTTTTCCTTTTTGTCACCAGCATGCCGTAGGAAAGTTCGTCATCCATTCACTCTCTCCATGTTACGTATGTGTGTGTGTTTCGTACTTGTGCTTTAGTTACTGAATGCAGCCATATTTTGCAGTGTCATTAAAATGAAAACTTTAGTTTGAAAATGTATTCAAATATATTCTTCATCTTTTTCTTTTGAAGCTTACTTATAATGAGAGTGTATGCACTTTGTCAATGTTTACGTATGAACTATATGGGTTGAAGCACCAGCATGAACTCTTCCCCTCTGCATTTCAATCCCTTTTGGCTTGTTTGCACTTCCATTTAAAAGGGTATCAGAGTAAAGCTAAAACTGCCTTTATTGTAACTCTTGAACATGTGGTACAGGTAACTGGCTTAAACGATCCTCTCTATCTGGTCTGGCTGATGGGGTTGAGGATCTGCTGGACATCAGCTCAGTGGACAGACTGTCCTTTATCAGACAAAGCTCCAAGGTGAGTCTAAATTTCTGCGTTTACTCTTAAATTTGGAATAAATAAATAGTTCAGCCAGCAGTCACCAGATAATTACGGGCAGCTCCCCTGCATGTTTTTATGTTTGTGTCTTTTTGTTTTATTAAAAGATTACTTAAATTGTCAAGCCAGTTCTCGCCTCCTCCTTCCCGGATTACGGCACCTGTGTAACAAGGTTCAATGGAAAGGAGGAGGCGAGAACCGGCTTGACAATATATGTAAACTTTTAATAAAACAAAAAGACACAAACATAAACACATTTCTTCTGCGTAACACAAAGGGAGACATTTTGAAGAACCGGTTCCTCTTTTTAACACAATGGCAGGTTTCAACCTTTAAATTGGATGTGGAAGTATTATAAAAGTAGTCCATGCAACATGTGCATCATATTCCAAGTCTTCTGAAAGCATTTTGGTAAACAACAACCCAGAATTTAAGTTTCTCCTTTTGTGTTTAGCAGAAGTGAGAAAGTCACATGGGTTTTGAATGGCATGAAGGTGGGTGGATGGTGACAGAATTAAAATTTTTCACAAGGTTAGACTATTTTACATTTTTTCCCACTGTCCGTTCAAACCATCTGATGCATAATGCACAAAAAATTGGAAAGCAATTTCTTGATCTCTTAAACGTTAATCTGAGTGGTATCAGACATAACTGTGGAACATACTCAAAGAAAAGTAAAATTTATATTGGTTATATTACGTAATCATACTCATATACAGTACTTATTTACTACATTCTGATTGGTTCTTAGCTTATTGTTGAAGTAAAAATCTCTGTCTAAGCAGATAACTTAATAGACAATTCCTGTCTTTGTTAGTTAAATGTAAATGTATAAAAATGCCTTTTGCATTCCCGGGTCAATTTTGACTGGTGGATTTCAAGCTTATAAATCATTCATAACATGATGATTTTTATCTAATACTATATTGTAAGTCATTAATAAATTCTTAACTGTTTATACATGTAAAACATGACAATATAAAAGTTATGAATTAATATGCCATTTTTTTAAATAAAAAGATTTGGAATTCTTTGACATTTACATTTATGCATTTGGCAGATGCTTTTATCCAAAGCGACTTACAGTGCACTTATTACAGGGACAATCCCCCCAGAACAACCTGGATTTAAGTGCCTTGCTCAAGGACACAATGGTGGTGGCCGTGGGGTTAGAACCTGTGACCTTCTGATTAACAGCCCTGTGCTTTAGCCACTACGCCACCACCACTCCATTTAAAATATTACATTTCAAAATATACATTAACTACAGCAAAACAAGTGTGATACATGTGAATTTCTGTGAAATTATATCTAAATATAGCATAATATACAATTTATATTAACATCTAATGTGAGAATTAATTGTAATTTGAATTATTTTCTATTACTCATTACAACTACCACGATTGATGTCTGGGTAAAAATGGACCCACTAACGCAAAAAAAATACACAGGATGAGGGTTAATAGCAAGTACATTACAGTAGATATCCCCAAGCAGAACTATACACTGTTGAGCCAAAACATTATGACCACCTGCCTAATATACACTTGGTTCTACACGTGCCGACAAAACAGTGCCGACCTACCGAGGCATGGACTCTACATAACCTCTGAAGGTGTCCTGTGGTATCTGGCACTAAGATATTAGCAGCAGATCCTTCAAGTCCTGTATGTTGCAAGGTGGAGCCACCATGGATCGGACTTGGTCCAGCACATACCACAGATGGTCTTGATTGAGATCTGGGTAATATGGAGGTCAGGGCAACACCTTAAACTCTTCATCCTGTTCCTCAATCCAATCCCGAAAAATGTGTGCAGTGTGGCAGAGTGCATAATCCTTCTGAAAGAGGCCACTGCCATCAGGGAATACCATTGCCACAAAGGGATGTACCTTGTCTGCAAATGATGTTTACATAGATGGCACGAGTCAAATTGACATCCACATGAATGGCTGGACCCGTGGTTTTCCAGCAAAACATTGCCCAGATCATCACACTCCCTCCAATGGCTTGTTGTCTTCCCACAGTGCATCCTGGTGCCATCACGTCCTTAGGTACACGGCCATCCACATGATGTAAAAGAAAAGGGGACTCATTGGACCAGGTGACCTTCTTCCACTGCTCCAAGGTTCAGTTCTGCTGCTTACACGTTGTAGGCACTTTCGGCGGTGGACAGGAGTCACCATGGGTCTGCGGCTACGCAGCTACGCAGGGTGCGATGAACTGTGTGTTGTGCCACATTCCTCTCGTAACCATCTTTTACATTTTCTGTGACTTGTGCCACAGTAGACCCTCTGTCTGTTCGGACCTGATGGGATAGCCATTGTTGCTCTTGCGCATCGATTAGCCTTGGGCGCCCAACACTCTGTTGCCGGTTTGTGGTTTGTTCCTCCTCGGACCACTGTCGGTAGGTACTCACCACATTAGCACCCCACAAGTTTTGCCATTTCAGAAATGCTCTGACCCAGCCTTCTGGCCATAACAATTTTACCCTTTTCGAAGTCGCTCAGGGTTTTACTCCTGCCCATTTCTCCTGCATTCAGCATTTGACCATGAGAGATGATTGTTTGCTTACGATCTAATCTACTCAGACCTTGATATATGGCCTTGTTAGGAGATTATTAACGTTATTCGCTTCACCTGTAAGTGGTCATAAAGTTTTGGCTCATCGTGTATATTTAGTGTATAACGTGTATAACCTTATTTTTTTCGTTAGTGTTCCTATTATTATTATTATTCCACTTTGAGTCTATGGCAGCCCATAGAATCACTTGCGGGAAAGTTATGAAATTTGGCACACAGATAGAGGACAGTCTGATCAGTTTCCACAGCAAATTTGGCATCTCTACCTCAAATCCTTTAGCGCCACCAAATGCCCAAATTTGCACTCACGTTTATGTTAATAACTTTTGAGACAAGAAACAAAATAATTTTTTCCTCTGATTCTTTGGCTCAAGACTAATCAAATGCACCCTATGACGTCATTTTCCGTCATGACAATTTTACCCGCATTTAGAATTTTCTGAAAAACCTACTTTTTCTAACTCGTCCTAGGCCGTTTGTCTGATTTGCAGGACAATTTGCTTGCATCATCTAGAGGCACTCATAACAAAAATGTATTCTCAAAATTTTGATAAACCGTATCGTTTTCGAATGGTGCTTTAAAAACTTCGACAAAGCACAACTGAACTTGAGGCTGTTTCTCCGCAACGCTTTGAGGGCTTGGTACATGTCATCACAATTAGGCCCTGATGTTACCTGCAGCGTTTTGGCGCACTGCCCCTACTGGTCAGGAGATAGCAAAAACGTATTTTTTTTACTTATAACTCTTGAAAAAAAAAGTGCAACATACTGAGACGAATGGTACCACATTTTCCTATGTTGGACATTTTGGATGTCGGCCATTAATTTATTTATAAAATGCTTTATTTTATGAACGACTCGGCGTGTCATTATGAAACTCGGTATGTGTCTTTGGCACCATGCTCTGAATGGACTCAAAAGGTTTCGGGACAGGGCCACGTTGTGGTCAGAAATCATAATGCTATTTCTATAAATGCTAATAGCTATTGAATCCTTTTGCCTACTGTCATGAGACTGGTCTTGATAGATTCCATGGTTCATGCTGAGAACAGTGATACCAATTATGTCATAATCAAGTCAAGTCAAGTCAAGTCAATTTTATTTGTATAGCGCCTTTCACAACACACATCGTTTCAAAGCAGCTTTACAGAAGATAAGGCATTAACAGACGATAAAACTAATGTCTATAATGTCGATGAATCATCATTGTGTAATTAGATAAAATATGATTTTTTTATCGTGTTTAAAAATAAGTAATTAAATAATAATTGTATTAATAACCCCAGTGAACAAGCTGAAAGCTGTGGCAAAGAACACAAAACTCCATAAGATGTTGATTAATGGAGGAAAAATAACCTTGGGAGAAACCAGACTCACTGTGGGGGCCAGTTCCCCTCTGGCTAACATCATGAATATAATGTAAATATTACTTATGTATAGTTAAAGTCATGGTTTATTAAACTAAGTAAGTGTTAAGGGTCAGTGTTTAAACATCGATTTTGTTTGAACTGTAAGATTAATGACCAATGTCTTTGAAGTCCATTTTGGATTAACTGCAGAATTTCACATAGGTGCAATTGTCCTTGTTAATTGGCTGATGAAGGCTTTTGTTGGCAACTGTTAGTCTATGCATTCCATTTCAAGATCGTAGTCCATCAATAGACTGAGGTGATGTAGGCAGAGATCAGGGATGTGAAATGCAGTTCAGCGTTTCGAGCAATAATCAAGTTAATCGAGCAAACTTCCTGTCTGCCATTTTTTTATGTTTTGAAAACCTACTTTTTCAAACTCCTCCTAGACTGTTTATCCGATTTGCACGAAAATTGGCCTGTATAATCTAGAGGCACTCACGACAAAAAGTTATTCACAGAATTTTGATAAACCATACTTTCGAATTGCGCTTCAATGAATTTGACGAACACGCAAACTTTTACTTGATGCTGTATCTCCGCAACGCTTTGTGGGATTGGGACAAAACTTGGTATGTGTCATCACCATTAGGCCCTGAGTTTATCTGGAGCATTTTGGTTCACTGCCCCCTACTGGTCAGGAGATAGAAAAATTGCTATTTTGGCTTATAACTTGAACACTTTTCTGCATGATAAACATCATGCCCAGATAGTACATCAGCTGTTTCAGAGCAGTGCGACATACTGGACAAAAATCCTAAGAACTAGCTATTTTCAGTTATTTTTTAAATAAATTGTTTTATTTATAATTGAAAGTTTACATTTTCTAACTCCTCATTGTTCATAGGACTCTAACCAAAAACATGTCACAAAGCTTCTTTTGCTGCTCATGATGCCGATAATTGGCATGACCAATTTCATGTATTTATTTTTGCTTTCTAAATAATGTCTGCAAAATCATCTGCGCTTTCTTCTGTACTGTAGTGTACTTAGGATCTCAACACACACACACACACACACACACACACACACACACACAAATGCACATTTTTTGTGTTATTTTTACAATTGTTCACGGAGATTGCTGTGCCATGATTTAAATTATTCTTGCTTATAATCTAGATCAGATAAACTCACCCCTAAATGGCATGTATGTGATGTGATTGTTTTACATTGCTCTTCCTGTCAAAGTGGGTGGTTCTTGGCCAGAATAAGCTGCAATAAGGACCAGACCTTTTGTGGACCTTTGGCCTCTGTGTGTTGCAAGTCAATATGCAGAAAATATACATGTCTGGGAGAAGACGACTATCTCTGATGCTCGCAAACTACCTTTTTTGAATAAAAATAATGCATGCGCAAGTTATTGTACTTCATAAACATTTACATTTATGCATTTGGCAGACGCTTTTATCCAAAGCGACTTACAGTGCACTTATTACAGGGACAATCCCCCCAGAGCAACATGGAGTTAAGTGCCTTGCTCAAGGACACAATGGTGGGGATCGAACCAGCAAACTTCTGACTACCAGTTTACCAGTTATGTGCATTAGACCACTACACCACCACCACTCAATAAACAAGTGCAGACCTGATTAGGCTACAGGTTGCTTTCTAACTCATGCGAAACACAGCCTTAGTTCCATTGTAACCAAGCTCAGACCACCCACTGCAGGTAGTCTCAGGTTCGGTACCATGGTCCACAAAACAACTTTTATATTACCAATTTTTCTTGTGAACCGTGCTCTGTTTCAGACTAAACTGCCAGTGTGAAAGCCCCCTAAGTCAATTCAAGTCATGTCATTGTTATTTGTATAGCGCCTTTCACAACACACATCATTTCAAAGCAGCTTTACAGAAAAACATGCATTAACATAAAATGAAAACATTAACAATTATAAAGTCTTAGAGTCATCATTGCATAGTTTGATTAAATATTATTGTAAATTGTGTATAAATATAAATAATTTAATAATTTAATCATAATTGTATTTAGAACCCCAGTGAGTGTTTATACAAAGATTTTGTATGAATTGGAAGATTAATGACTAATATCTTTGAAGTTCAGCCTAAGGTTAGACAAACCTAGAAAAATAATGCCTTTATGTCTACTGAAATGTTACCTGACATAAAAACATCTGAATCAAAATAAGAAATACTTGACCTTGTTTCTTTCTTAGGAAGAAAGCTTCTTCATGGAAGAGAATCAGTCATTGTGTTTGAGTTATAAGGCATGAAGTTCTTGTTGATCTGTGTCTTGCCTTTATATCTCAGGTCAAGTTCACTAGTGCAGTAAAGCTGTCGGAGGGTAGCGCCGTTGAGTATGGGCGAGAGGAAGAGGAAAATTTCTTCAAGCGGCTTGGTAAATGGAGGTCTGGTCGGAGGAACCCATCCAAGCTTCACCACACAGAAGAGAAAGATGGTAGAATCCTGGGGTGTCCTCCCCCGTCCCCCATCTGTAATTCGCCCTGTGTTTGTGTGTGTGCAAGTCTATGATGTGTCTTGTGCTTCTGGTACACTCACTGTTCTCTACCATCTTCCATGCCAGCTCTCTGTGTGTTTGTCAGCTGGAAGAGGGACTGTGGTTCTCTGATATGGGCTCTCTGACCTATGACCTGGCACCATGACCTGCCACATCTTTGTCAGAGTTTTCGTAAATCTTCCACTCTCCAAGTTTTAAGCTCCAAAATGTGACCTATTAGATATTTATGTGTGAAAATATGTTCACTCGACATCTCCAGCTATTGCATATCTCACCAGCTATTTTATACTGGGGTTTAAACTTCCTCTGCCTTACACTGACATAATTTGTATACATTCGCAGGTTGCCATGGATTCCAGGAGCGCTTGGCTGCCAGTCAGGAGGCCATGAAGAATAAGAACATAGTGAATCTAGGTGCAATCAGACAGGGCATGAAGAGGTTTCAGTTCCTGTTGAACTGCTGTGAGCCAGGAACCATACCAGATGCTTCGATTTTAGCTGCGGCACTTGACCTGGTTAGCTCTATTTTCTTCTCTTTATATAAAAATGTTTGTCACACTTTTGATGCAAAGTAGTTAGAGAGAAACAATTATTGCAACTCGTTACCTTAATTTCTTTAAGTGGAAACCCTTTAAATTATGGTCTGTGGGAAGGACCAGGAATGTGTAATAAAGTTTATGCTTAAGATGTAAAAGTCCATGGATACATGCATAGTCATATGTGGTACCATTTGAAAGCTTAGAATCCAAACTTTTCACATAACATTTCCCATTACTTTTGCATTTATTTTACATAAAATAAAAAAATTAAAACCTCTGCATTGCAAATAAGCACCACCCTGTGGTAATGATGTAGCAGTATGAATATACATTTATATCCAATACACCTAAGATAGCCACATCATATATCAAATAACAGCTCTCATTCTCAGGAATGCAACTGTGTTTTTAGTAGATTTTTTTAGTAGAGCTGTTAGAATTAACGTGTTAACGCATGCGATTAATTAAAAAAGTTGAACACATAAATTTTTCTTAATCACGATTAACACATTTACCGTTAATACAGCATAAACATTGGTATGAAGGGCGGAACCTTTGCGATGTGTTCGCCCGGAGTCATTACACTGACGCAGACTCCACAGGGCCAGAGCCCTTCTACCAAGAGAGCCTACAAGCTTAACATAAAATAGCCTAGCATGGCGGTCCCATAGACATTCTATGGGCGGAACTGTCTTAACAAGCTAGTTGACCGTTATGCTCTCTCCTATGTGAGGATGTAATCTTTAAGGTTGTTAAGTATATATATTGTCAAATTTCAGCACTTTTAAAATCTGTGATTAATTGCATTTAACTACAAAAAATATGCAATTTATCGCTATTAAAGATTTTAATCGACTGACTGCGCTATTTTTTAGCCATAACACAACAGTTCTCATGATAATCAAAACAATCACAAAGTGTTATGATCTCTTTAAGACAACAAAGACAAATGGCTCATGTCTGTTCTGATCAAGTAGCCATAAACTCTATATCAATTCTTACCTTACAGCCATTTTGTACTTCATTTTGTAGATTGCTTGAGTAAATAATGTCCTGAACAAAAATATGCAGTAGAGCAGAAAAACACAATAAACAAATCCTCTGCAAAATATGTTCTTGACTAGTGATGATGAAATATTATACATGAGGATGTCATTTGAAGATATTTGACAGAACATTGGGAAAGACGCGTGGAATCTCAAAATAGATTGAATGCTTACGGACAAGCAAATAGTGAGTGCTCAGCTGAGTGCTCAGCATTATAGCAGCACCTGCATCTCAGATCTGTATATTGTGATGGAAGTTGATAGAGGAAAATGTCTTTTTCCTAGTATTTGTTACCATCTAGTGGATTTTTGCAGGGACATGGAGCAACTATAGCCTAAATCACAGGCTTTCAAAGACAGGATAAAAACAATTATGTATGTTGTTTATTAATTATTGGAATCTTTTTGGGAAATTTGAGGGTTTTTTCTGTAAAATTAGACCAATATTTTGCAATTAGTTTACTGTATGTGTGTAAGGTGAGCTTTTAAATTTGAGTGTGAAAATGTGATGGCTGATTGTCAAGATTGGCATTAAATCAAGATGGACTTAAAATGTTTTGTGAAAAAAACAAGGAATTTAATATTCTCTTGTTAAATATTCTAAACACTTGCAAACAATTGATAAGAAAACTTGCTTATTTTATTATTTTTCATTTCCATTCTTCAATAAATATCTTCACCAGGAAGCCCCTGTGGTTGCAAGGGCCTCGCTTTTCCTGGAGTGTGCCCGTTTCGTGCATCGATGTAACCGTGGGAACTGGCCAGAGTGGATGAAGGGTCACCATGTTAACATTACTAAGAGAGGGTTGTCCAGAGGCCGATCACCTGTAGCAGGAAACAAAAGGAACACCAAACTCCAGTGGAATGCAGCCAAACACTTTTACCAGTGGGGAGACGTGAGTCATATTATGCTTAAAGATATGGAAAGCTACAGAAAACATTTGTACATTATTTTTTTAAAGTTCACTGTGGTGTTTGCCTGTGTCTGACGTATGTATACTCCAAAAGGCAATAGGCACTCGTCTGAGTGAAATTTGCCACTCAGACAGTGAGAGTCCAGCCAACATCTTGGGTTTTATCTATGATGAAGAGAGCAAGAGGCGAGTGAGAAAGGAAGATGAAGATGAAGATTATCTGGATGACAGTAAGAGTGAAAATGACATCATAAAAGGTGCACTCAGTGATTCCTGAGAAACACTGTTGATATTCGAACTCAACTGCCAAAACAAACACACCCCTCCCTTCAGTGCTCCTTTGAAAGCTGTGCCCCCCACCAAAGAGGGTGCTACCAAACATGTTTTTAAATCTACGTGGCTTTAAATCCCTTTGCAAATATTGTGTGGACAAATAACATTAGACGATTAGAGTGAACAACAACACAGCAATTAATGTAAATAATGTTAGCTATGTAGTGGGTTAGCAAACCTTTGCTACAGTAAGTTGCTGCTGCTAAGATAACTTGCAGAGTAGACAAGAGGGTTTTATGCACACCAACTCCAGACTCTCACAATGCTACTAAATCTAACATCAGAACTACAGCATATATGGGTTCTGTGAAACATAGCAAAATGTATTTTACTTTACTCCGTCTTCAAGCCTTTAACCTCTCGGAGGTCTCTCCACGGCTGAAAAGCCTCGCCGATGTAGATGCGGCTCCTAGCTCTCGACTTCTCATAATCCTTCTTCTAGGTTTATATTTTTCTGACGTTTTTCTCTTGGTATTTTTGCCATTTGTCCTCCTTGGAGTTTAGAAAGTTCGCCATATTTGCCATCGCTCTTCTAATGAATTTCCCTCTCATTCTGCCACCACCCTCCATCCTTTGAACACGGAAGAACCACCCCCTGTTGCTGATTGGCTGGAGTAGTGTTGTGTGGATTGGTTTGATCCACTTTGTTTTTGTCCCATTTACAGAGCCAGGGCTGTGTACAAATACTAGATTTTTTTTCAGCCCACCCACAGAATGTAAATCTATCAGACTGTGAGGAGATATTTGCAGAATTTGACAAAAAGTGTATTGGATTAGAATTAATGAGTGCATCTTTAATTCAGATGAAACAAACAGATGATGGACCTTTCATATGGCTGATTAATTTTTTTGGAATGATTCTTTCAACAGACACAGTCAACCCTACAAAGTGCAGCTGTCCCTTCGCTCTTAAGATGTCAGCTTGTCAGCTGCTTTTGGAGATCACCACTTTCCTGCGAGAGACCTTTCCCTGTCTCCCCAGACCTCGAACAGAGCCCCTAGTGGTCAGTATCAGTACCACTTTCATCTGGTCTCTTCCTCACACCAGATTAATTTGAGCTACACCATCAGCAATTCATCTAGATTTATAAAATTATTATAAATAATAATTTTTATGAATCCATATAGATGAATTACTGATGGTGTCACTCAAATAATTTTTTAGCTAGAGTGTGTGTATGGGTGATGATTGAACGGTTAGCAGATCCAGAGGTTGCATGAATTGCATGAGTAAAGTATGCTGAAAGGAAATAGAATTGAAGAAAAGGAGAGAAAAGACCTCAAAAGGGCCTCAGGGAAAGTAGACTAGGAGAGAGAGGTGAGTGAGTATTTTGAGGGAGGAGAGAGATTCCAAGCATTGTCCAACAGGTGATCAGATTGCAAGCCTAAAGTGTCTGTTGTCTATTTCACATTGTGAGAGCAGAATAAAAAAGGATCCTACATCAAAGAGTGTAAAGGTATTAATTAGTGATATCAATTTAACACACTAATTTAGTATGTTTAATTATATAATTAATATTGCATAAAAACAAATTAACGCAATTAATCATGCCTCCTGACCCATACATAAATACCGTAATAAAAGTATTTTCCTACCTTTGGAGCAATTCAAGATTAGAGTACATGTAACTGAAATCTGTGAACAAGATTTCAAGATGGCAGTGTATGTTGTGTTCTTCATATTGCAATGGCTGAATTAACAGAAAAAGGCAAGTACGCACAACACAGCAGTTTAACAATGGATGACTGAAGCGCAAGCTCATCAAATAATTAACTACTTAGTTGCATGTGCATTTACACCTTTTTTGAATGTGTTCAAAATCCGTTCCTGACCACCTCCAAATGTGGTTTCAGTGATCCGATCACGATCCATTCACAATGCGTCTTGGGTGCATTTACACCTGTCATTTAATGTGGTAAAGTGCAATCCGATAGCGATCCTATCACCGAAAATGCATTTTAATGCTAGTGTAAATAGGGCCGCAGACTTGTTAATTGGATGACAGTGTGATCAGCCACAAGCACTTTGAAACTGATATTTTCAAATCTAATCTGGGACACTTTCATATGTGGAAATAAATCGGACACGTATCTGATTTATTTGATGCGCCTTCAGTGTGAACAGCCAGGTCAGATTTAATGTGATTTTTTTTTACATCTATTTAAAGGCTAGGTTTATTGGGCAGAAATTTTCTGATTTTTCTATCTACCTATCTGACTCAAATTCGTTTAGGTTTTTGTAGTCTGAACAGGACAAATCCACATAAAAGCCTGATACAAGCTGTATTCATAGGGGGTTTGAAATCTGATTAAAATGTTTTTTTTCTTAATGAGTCAATCTGAATGGTCAGTTTGAATTTCATGTGGGTTTAAGTTTGAATTTCAAGTTTTTTTTGTTGTTGTTTTTTTCATCATTTGTTGTGCATGACGGGTTGTTACGTTTTTGGTTTTGCGACTAGAAGACATAAACAGCTCCAACTGCCCCAACCGCCAGAAGGCGTTGAGGCAAAACAATAATTAAACAAAATAGCATCACAAGATAAGAGACATCAGGATCCAAATTATATTTTAAAAGATAGTTTATTCTTTTAAAAGAGGTTTGTTCACAAAAATATCACGACAGCTACCTCGCAATAGGAACAAAAACCTAACTCACACAGAAAACACATGGCCTATTTATACCCCCCTGTCCTCAAAGTCGCTTCTTCCGTAATTTTCCACTCATCCCAGTAAAACCAGATTTAGCTGGTTTTAGAAATACAAATGGCTCTTCTAAGCCCCCTGGGTTTTACTGTCCTTACATCTGGGAGGTCATCAAAAGGCCATATAAACGCTATCTGAAGACAGTGGCCCCCCTGGGCTTTACTGAGTTTCACACCTGTGAAACTCAACAAAGGCTTTTTTCTGACCATCTGTTGCCAGGTGAATAGGAAAATACCAGATGAGAGAAACACATGATTGAATCGAAAGAAAATCCACATAATGTCTTAAGAAAGTAAATAAGAAAGTAAAATATAAATTTTCCACAACAATCCCTCCTCTTTATCATTCTCTGATAAATGATTTGGTTTCATTAACATTAGTTTTGACTAAAAATAAAATAAAATATAACAAAAAAAAAGGGAAAAAAATAAAATAAAAAAATAAGAATAAAACATTACTGTTTATTTATTTAATTAAATTTCTTAAAAGGGACAATACATATTAATGAACATTTTCACAAATGTAAATATTTCAGATTATAGCCTTAGGCTAATTTCCATCTGCAGACCCTCAGGCAGGTTGATGTTACACACAGAAATTAATAAATACATACCAATACACTATACGCAGACTATATACAGAAAAACAAGGACAAGAGCAGTGATCACAACATGTTAGAACAGACAGTAACAACAATAGTGGACAACAAAAAACATATAGAATCATCTCAACATCAAACCCATAAATGGTTACAATCATTTCAAGTCTTTACATCACAGTTATACTCTTCATGTCTGATTTTTGTATACCTGATCACTCTACTTGAACATTCTCATAATCATCACATTTGTGTGTCTCATCTTTTGGATAAACGGTCAGTTTTACTGCTTGTATGGACGTCCCAGCCCTGACCAATCTCTGTACTGAGTTGGAAATACATCTCATAATGCATGGCAAGCAGAACAGAATCAGAATTCCTAACACTACAATTGGCAAAACAGTTTGAGTCTGAATGTGTACCACGGTCTCGAACGATCCATCTTGTCTAGTGATTGCAGCTCTTTGCAATGATCAATGTCTCTGGTTGTGGCTGCATAAATAGCTTTATTCTGTACACCGGCCTTATCACTCCTCCTGAGTGACCTTGCTCTTGCACCTGGTGTTTGGGCTCGATCTTGGAACTTGTTGTTGAACTTGTTGTTGTTGTTGCTGAGGCTCCTCCTCCTGTTGCCCTTCTGATATGGGCGGAACTCTCCTGCAGTGGCTGGCGTGCACCTACGTAGCTCTCTCTCCGACCTTCACCACCGTGTGTGTTGTCAGCAAGACTTGGTACGGTCCTCGCCAACGTTTTGCCCTCCAGTTCTTCCCTCTCAGGTCACGAATTACCACGTAATCCCCCGGCCTGATCTTATGCAGAAACATCTCACCAACTCTTCCCTGGGAAACTTTGACCTGCACAGAAATGTTGGATAACAGACACGACATTTCTTTGCAGTAATTTAACATCTAATTTTCACACACATCCATTGATGGAATCCTGCGTTTTCCCCCCTCTATTCCCATGAATGGTGGTCTACCAAAGAGAATTTCGAATGGGCTCAAATTTGTTTTTACTCTCGTTCTCATTCTCATGTACATTAACACAGTTGGGAGTGCTTTCACCCATGAGAGTCCGGTTTCCTCACAACACTTTGCCAATTTGTTCTTTACCGTTTGTTCTCACGCTCCACAGCGCCTCCGCTGGCGGCTCGATAGGCACAATGTGTTCTCATATCAATTCCTAAGAACTGACCCACCTGCTTTATTGCCTCATTGACAAAATGTGTTCCGTTGTCAGAACTTTTTCTTGGAATTCCCCATCTCGGAACAATCTCGGTCAGCAGAGCCTTGGCTACTGCTGCCGCATCTTGTTTCGAGGTTGGGAAAGTCTCGACCCATTTGGACCACATGTCAACCATTACCAGGCAATATTTCTGCTTCCCACAAGGGGTTAATTCAATGAAATCCATCATTGAGTACTCGAATGGCCCTTGTGGGGCTTGCTGGGATACCAGCTGTGTTTTAATGCCTCGTGCCACATTGTGTGTATTACAAATAACACATCTTTTGCAAAAAATTCTAAATTCTCAGCGAATATTGTGAAGCCCTTGGTAAACCACAATTCTTTCATTTGTGCAATCATTCCCCCTTTTGACACATGATCTAAACCATGCGTCAATTTAGCATAATGTTGAAAGAAATGTTTGGGTAAACCCGGGCGTTCCATTAACTGATGTCCACACTCCATCTACAAGGCTGCAGCCTGACGCCTTCCAGGTGTTTTTCTCAGCTCCTGTGGAAAAAGACTGCATGCTCTGGAAACAAGGAGAAATGTCGAAGTTAATGTCAACTTGTGCGCAAGGGGCGCTTTTACTAGTATCTTTAGTCTGATCCGCTGCCGCTGCTTTTGCAGCCATATCAGCTCTGCTGTTTCCTGTTGAAATGAAACCTTTATCGTTAGTATGCGCTGAAAATCGCAATTTTGTCTGGCAACAGAATGGCCTCGAGGAGGTCCGATACTAGAGATGCGTTTAGTATCGGGCGCTGTAGTAGTTTTTCATGCCAATTTTAGTGGTTTCTAGTGCCAATTTTGTGAAAAATCACTCAGCAACTTTGGGGTTTTGATTTCAGAAGAATAGACTTTATTATCACACAATAAAGCCGAGTTGCCTACGGTGAAACCACAGTACCAACAACAACTGAAGCATGTCTGGTTTGGTTTTACTTAAATACATCTCCTCATACAAGGTGGGGCTTACATGTATTATCGATCATGCTCTTCATTGACTCTGGTCTGACCATATTAAGAAGTAACAAAGTCCTTTGGAAGAGATCAATTCTCCCCCCTAAGTAATGCTATTTATGTTTCTGCACACACAGTCAAATAGTCAAACATATGTGAGCACATATTCATCACGTCACAGGCCTTTACATACAGTAAACTGCATGTTTGCCCCTCAGACATAACTGTGGTATAAATCAACAATGTTTTCATTGATTATTCCTGATTAACTTGATAAAAATATACTACAGCGCCCATCTGATTTCAAATATTTTCTGTGCTTTCACAAAGCACCAAAGTCATGCGTGACTCCAAAAGCATAACGCGAGTCTGTGTAAATCGTCACACATTTATCCGTCATCAGTTTACATGCTTCAGTCAGCGCGACCAGTTCAGCTGCCTGCGCAGAATAATGTGATGGTAATTTGCCAGACATCAGAGTTTCAAATTCAGTCGTTACTGCATAACCAACTTTATTCTGTCCCGTTTGTTGATTTTTTTTTTATTTATTTTTTTTTTTTACAGGGAGAATTGGTGTGCGTACTGATGAATCATTGCATGGTATAATTATTCCCTCCTTCAACACAGAATCAAATACTGGCATTATGCCCTGCAATGCCTCACGTTTGAGGGGATATTGCGCCTGACACGGTTTGTAATCAGATTTTGGTGTGACTACAACCGGCTCGCATCCCTTTATCAAACCCACATCGTACTTGTGTTTTGCCCACAATTTTTAAGGTATCTCTGCCAGAGAAATATAAATTTCTGACGCAGAAATATCCCCCACCCCCTGTTTTGTCACATCATTGTTCACAATAGCAGTTACAGTTCTCAAAACCCGCTCATTAAAATCACAGTTTGATTTAAATGTTCTAACACTTTTGCTCTGTGCTATGTCTGGATCAATTTTAACCCAGTCTGTAGCCTGCAAACAGTCATTCACAAAAAGCCCCAATTCTGCCCACTGCTTATTCGTGCTCTTGGTCACAGATAAATGAGGAACACTGTGTCCTGCCATTAAATAACACTGCAATTGTTTTTCATTCAAACACACATACAACGCACACACATTTTCTGTCCAGAAAATCTTGTCAAATTTCTCACTTTCATTCTTCACTCCACTAAACCAAGTTTCTTCATAGTGTGAATCACGCTCGTTTACGACATGTGACGTACAATGCATTCTATCAGGCTTCATAAACTCTGTGTTGACTGGTGTTATTCGATCTTTAGCCAATTTCAAAATCATCTCTGCCCAATCAACATCTTTTATTTGCCATTCGTAAGCCCACTGTGGCTCAAATTTAGAGCATGTAATTTGTGGCGCTTCCTCAATGCTGATTCCCGAGAAATCAGCACAGAGGATCAAATTTAATTCACACATTAAATCTCTGGCCATTAGAGGCACGGGACAATTGGCCGACCAGAGAAACTTGTGTTTCAGAGTTCGACCTCCCTCCGTCTCACACTCTAAGGGCTCGGTGAATTGTTCAGAGATCATATGGCCCGAAGCCAAAGTGCTATCATACACGTTTCCTGTCATTTTCGGCACACATGTGTAGCGAATCAGCTCTATATTCTTCCACCATTAGGTAGCGAATCAGCTCTATGAAATATTAATAATCAATCATAACTTGTTATAATCAATTATGAATATTTGGATCAGTTAATCGGGTTAACTTGATGTAGCTACATTAACATTACAACCAAATACTCGGTTCATCCCGTGAACACTCAATTTTGGTTATTAATTAATTAATTAATAGAAATGTACATTTCGGGGCAAGGGAAATGTCTTTCTTACTAAGTATTAAGAGCAAGTAGTCAAAATCTATGATTAGTGACTTTAGATATGAGCTTGAGACACAGACAACTTTACATGTGACATGAACAAGACTTTATTAACTAGACTAAACATTTAAACTACTCTAACATACATATACATACATGCATACAGTTTACCAAGGGAAAGAGGGCTGAAGCAGAATACAGGAAGGCAGGAAGTTATAGCATTGTTTGAAGTTCAGCAGATCAACAGCCTGAGCAAACCATCATATTAGTTCTGACACACCCTTTTTAGAAAGGGGTTAAGGATACTTAATGTATCAAATAATGAGACTAAGTTTGATACTTGCATGTCCCATTTGAAATAAACTGTCCTGATGCAATTTGTTGAGGCTCCAGTTGATCTTTGATGTTGTCTTGATGAGAGAGAGAGAACCAGTGGGAGTCAGAGACAAGGCCGTAGCCTGGCGCATGCTTGGGAGTCCTTGGGGCCTCTAGTTTGGCATCATTCAGCGAGAGAGTGAGAGAGCACAAGGCTCAGAGAACCAGAAAGCAAGAGATAAGCTGACAAGAGATAGGAGAGAGAGAGAGAGAGAGGAAGTGGGCTCAGCAATTTTATACCCTCAGGAAACAGGTCCCACCTCTCATTGGCTCGACCAATAAGAAGGGTTTGAGTTCTAGGCGGAATTTGGTTTATTGCTCTTTGTTGTAAAATTGCCCATTGCATGTGCAAGAAAGAAAATAGGAAACATACTTGTAATACTAATATGTTGTTGTTATCGACATATCATGTACACAGTCATTTCAATCTTCAGAATACCAAGTTATAGAGACCAAATATGCCACACATATGATTTTGGTTAACCATAGTATGCAAAGTCTGAAACATTAACCCATTAGTTTGCAAGAAAACATAGATCAAGCACATTTAAGGGAAAATGTGAGATGGCACATTAGATACATGTCAATATTTATCACATGGATATATAGAATATATATATAGGATTAACAGGGTTCATTTCTCTTTCTCAGTAAGAGAATGAAGTGAGGGTCAGCACTTCTCTGAACATTCCTTTGGAGGTCGTAAAAGTCTCCCTTACTCTGGGCATGAGAGAGTTCCTTTGTCAAAGCTCATTTGCATGTTTATGACAGTAAGAGATTTTGGGCTGAATGACTCAAAAGATAGTAAAACATCGCGTAATATCATTCTACAGAGATCTTATATTCGAATTCAGCTTGGACAAATCGTAAGGTTTAATTTGATACCAAGAAACATGTGTTTAGTACACTTAGAAAGGGAATATACACTGAGGCTATTAAATATGAGGCCTCAGAGTTTAAAACACACAACGAAACAGTTCTAACGAGTTTGATATACCTCAGAAATACACAACATACAGGGATTACACGTATTTCATTAGCAATATGCAGTTCTGTGTTTAACTGAAAAACACACACACATTTTTACGTTCAAAGTTTCCCCTTCCTGTCCACACGATAAGCACGTGGTGAGCATGCGGATGTCACATGCGGTTCTCTGTCAATAGTTCATTGTCTGTTTGTCAATACATTTATTGTGCTTGTGGAGACTGGTTGGCGCTATTTCAGTAATTAGGGAGTTTTTAACAGTAAGTTCTTGTTTGTTCGTGAATCTGTTAAGGCCACTGATCCTCCGCCATACCTTACAGTCCCCTTTTTAGCCAGGTGGTGTCCCTGTTGGAGACATCATCGGATCGACAATCATCACAGTGGCGGATGGCAGGTGAATCATGAGGGTTTTGTAGCAGGTGGTTGTTCCACGGTGGGTGATGTAGACAGTAGCCACATCCAGGTCTCTGCAGCAGGTGCAGAGGCAGCAGGTGCCTTGACAGTGTGTCACCTGTCATTATGAAGTCAGTTCTTTTGAGGCAGGTGCTTGTTTGTGGCTGCAGGGAGTGGTTATGGGCATTGTGTAGTGTGGAGAGAGTTTCAGACTGACCTAGTACTGGTAGCAAAAGGGCAGCAGGTGGCCGTTCAGCCCTTGGTTCGGCACCTAGTCACCAGGTGTCTGAAGTCTGCAGTGTTACTCTGCTCTGGCAGCAGTGCTGACTTGAGCTTGCCTGAGTGGTGTTGGGCAAGAGTCAGAGGTTTGTTCTTCCCAGTACTCCTCAGGGGAGTTCTGTTCCAGGAGCTCTTTTGCTAGTGCTAGCAGCTCTTGTAACTCAGTAACAGGCATTTCTAGCTGTCTTTGTGCAGCCTCTGTTTGGCACCTGTTTGAAAGGTGTACAGGAGGATGTTGTTGTAGACTGCTGTGGGACGTCCTGTGGTGTTTGCTGGGTGAGGCCTTGTGTTTGTTAAAGGCCTTCTGTGTCAGGTCACGCAGTTGTTGGATAGGCATTGTGTGGGGGCAGGCCATAATGCCTAAATGGTGACTTACCATAGGATGGAGGTTTCGGAGGAAAAGGCACTTGAAGCTGGTGTCCTCCTCCATCCCAGGTTTGTTGCGAGCTCCGAGTAAGCTCGTCTGAGTCTGTGGTAGTAAACATAGGGAGATTCATGCCGACCCTGTTTGGTGTCTAGGGCAGCGATCAGTCCGTTTTTAGACTCTGAGAATTCCCTTATGATGGCTTGTTTCAGCTGCTGGTAGTTAGACTGGATGTTTTCTGGCTGTCGAGCCAGAAAGCGTCGCAACTCTGGGCTGGATGTGATCCAGATCAGATGAAGTCTATCTTGATGGTTCACACTCATCAAAGACTGCAGGTGAAAGTCAATGTCTCGCAGGTAAGCGTGGACGTCGTGGTCTCCTGCAAGCTCTGGTGTAAATGCAGGGATATGTCTGGCCATTCGGTTGAGGTCTTTGAGTGTCGCTACACGTGTTGTTTCAAGATTCGTCTGAATCAATCCTTTTCCTTCCGCGGCTGCAGAAGCTTTAAGGAAACTGTCCGATGACGTGTTAAGCATAGGGGTTTGTCTCCCCTTTGTAAATCTGTGCTTGGCTGGGGAGGTTTCTCTGCTGATTGCAAGTGGGGGAGTGAGATGTCTCTCCTGCTGTGGTTCCTTTTGCAGCAGGTAAGAGTGTCTCAGTTCTCGTTGGACCATGTCAAGTTCATCTTTGGTGTTTTCCAGCTGCTGAGTCAGCACTTTAACTTCAGCTCTGGACACATTCAGTTGACCTTCACAGGCCATGATTCTGGCATCTTTGTCCAAGAGTTCAGAATTTGCTGTTTTTAACAGTGAATCTTTGTGAAAAAGTACCTTTTCCAGGTGCTCTCTGGCGGTCTTTTCCAACTGCTCTTGTTTTTTAGCAGCTGTCAGAGCCGTTTGAAGTCTGTGGATTACCTCCTGTGACTCCCTTCTGCCAGGGTCCTTGTGTCTGTCCTGAGCCTCCATCTCTAGCTGGTCTATGCGGTTTTTAGCATGTGTCAGCTCCGTTTGGGACTCAGTGATCTGGCGTTGGAGGTTGTTTACCTCCTGTTTCAAACCTGTGAAGTTGTGGGCCAGGACGATAACCTCAGTCAGATATTTGTGCTCATACCTCTGGTTTGAGTCGTCTGTCATTAGTTCTTTTCCCTCGTTTTCCAGTTGCTTTTTGTTCTGTTGCTGAAGGTCGTCAGCAGCCATGGATAAAAGGGTGTTCCTCAAAACACCTAGCCAGTCCTTTTGGCCTGCCATCTGGGCAGTTAGGCTAAGCATCTGCAACATTTTGGCACACTTCTGGTGAGAGTAAGGGCAAGAGACTAATGCAAGATCAAACAGAATTTGGAGCTAAAGGCAAAGTGAGACAGCAAGGTGTATAATGTACAGCTAGGTTTTGCTAGGTGTGGTTAACAATTGAAATGTGTTCCTGATTATTACTATCTTAGCTGCAAATAGCAGGATGCTCAGATTTGTGTGGATCTGAGTGGCTTTGCTAAAAGAGCGTAAGCCTAGATTTAATAAATGACTTAAGATGTTTCTTTGGGTCAGATTATTTATCAGCACTTACTTTTAGCATACAACAGGCTTGATCTTTGAACACATGAAGAGGAGAAAGAAAGAGGAAGAAAAGAGCTTTCCTATTAGATTGTGTCTATTAGTGGTGCTCAAAATTATGCCATAGAAATCGTCTAGATTACTAGTGTAGCTGGCTCATAAAATTTAAGCAACTTGTTGCAAATAAACACAAAATCGAGAAGAAAAGTATGTCTAGTTACTTCTGCAGTTTTATGGGGAAATAAACTACACTAGACCAAGAGGGTTAAATGGGAAAATGAATAGCTGACTTCTATTATTAGTAAAAATAATAAAAAGACTTGAAGAAGTGATTAAAATAGCAGAATAACCTTGTATTGGGAATAATCAATAGCACTTATGATCAACAATTAGATTTGCTTTGGGCATCATTCTATAGTTGGTCACAGCTGTTGCGTGTTCAAGACCACACAATGTGTTTGTCCCTCTATAAAATTTAGTCAACGTGCCATTGAAAGTTCCCAATAACTATAAAAATTATTCTCTATCTAAACAGTTTACATGTAATCAAGTTTTTAGATTTAATTAACAAAGTAACTGCAAATTTAGCTGAACAGCGTTCAGTAAGGGATGCACCTGAAAGGTGCAGGTGAAGTTAGATGAGAAGAATTAAAGTTAAGGAAAGAGAAAGTGAGAATTCAGAAACCAGAAATGGGGTTAAAGGAAAATGGTTTAGATCACTTCACTCTGCATGCACACAAGCTGTAGATAAAGGCTTCATGTAAATTATGCTAGCAGCTAACTGTTGAAGCTATTAGTTAGCTTAGCCTAAGCTAAGGGGCTGCTAAGTTGGGTTAGCTTAGCCACCTAGGCTGGTTTGTTTACAAAATGGCGTCGGAAGGAAACACATGTGCTATCTGGAGTGAGCACTTCCTGTGACAAGTCGTTGTCATGGGAACCAATGCACTTCAGAGTTTCAGTGAGTGAAACACAGTTTTGATCACCAGGAAGCTAAGCCCTTTAGATGCACAGATAAGGTTTAGATGAAGGACATCAATCTAACTATAATTTGTAAGGCCTTTATACTGTGAAAAGGGGAGCATCGCCCAAATCTACATTTATATAACACTGTACTGAGATTTCTTCGTCAGAAACAGGTTAAGCAATCAATTCTGGTACAGTTTACATGCCGCTGAGCTGAGATTCCTTCATCAAAACAGACTTACACTTTAATACTGAAATTAGGGTTTCTTCGCTAAAATCATATTACTCGTACACTGATACCTTTTGAAAATATGCTTAAATGTGTTAAGACTCTTTCAATTACAGTAGAGATGTCAATTCAAGCCATCACCTTATCCGCATCCAAACAAGCCAGCAACTAGTGAAGCAAATGCCGTTTCGCATGTCATGTCCTATTCTGACCGGAATTATTCAATGCACACTTTTAGGTTGACAGTGGTTCAAGCTCATAACCTTTGTTTAATCATGCCCGCACATTCTCCACCATTATGTAGTGAATCAGCTCTATATTCTTCCACCATTAGGTAGTGAATCAGCTCTATGAAATATTAATAATCAATCATAACTTGTTATAATCAATTATGAATATTTGGATCAGTTAATCGGGTTAACTTGATGTAGCTACATTAACATTACAACCAAATACTCGGTTCATCCCGTGAACACTCAATTTTGGTTATTAATTAATTAATTAATAGAAATGTACATTTCGGGGCAAGGGAAATGTCTTTCTTACTAAGTATTAAGAGCAAGTAGTCAAAATCTATGATTAGTGACTTTAGATATGAGCTTGAGACACAGACAACTTTACATGTGACATGAACAAGACTTTATTAACTAGACTAAACATTTAAACTACTCTAACATACATATACATACATGCATACAGTTTACCAAGGGAAAGAGGGCTGAAGCAGAATACAGGAAGGCAGGAAGTTATAGCATTGTTTGAAGTTCAGCAGATCAACAGCCTGAGCAAACCATCATATTAGTTCTGACACGCCCTTTTAGAAAGGGGTTAAGGATACTTAATGTATCAAATAATGAGACTAAGTTTGATACTTGCATGTCCCATTTGAAATAAACTGTCCTGATGCAATTTGTTGAGGCTCCAGTTGATCTTTGATGTTGTCTTGATGAGAGAGAGAGAACCAGTGGGAGTCAGAGACAAGGCCGTAGCCTGGCGCATGCTTGGGAGTCCTTGGGGCCTCTAGTTTGGCATCATTCAGCGAGAGAGTGAGAGAGCACAAGGCTCAGAGAACCAGAAAGCAAGAGATAAGCGACAAGAGAGAGGAGAGAGAGAGAGAGAGAGAGGAAGTGGGCGCAGCAATTTTATACCCTCAGGAAACAGGTCCCACCTCTCATTGGCTCGACCAATAAGAAGGGTTTGAGTTCTAGGCGGGAATTTGGTTTATTGCTCTTTGTTGTAAAATTGCCCATTGCATGTGCAAGAAAGAAAATAGGAAACATACTTGTAATACTAATATGTTGTTGTTATCGACATATCATGTACACAGTCATTTCAATCTTCAGAATACCAAGTTATAGAGACCAAATATGCCACACATATGATTTTGGTTAACCATAGTATGCAAAGTCTGAAACATTAACCCATTAGTTTGCAAGAAAACATAGATCAAGCACATTTAAGGGAAAATGTGAGATGGCACATTAGATACATGTCAATATTTATCACATGGATATATAGAATATATATATAGGATTAACAGGGTTCATTTCTCTTTCTCAGTAAGAGAATGAAGTGAGGGTCAGCACTTCTCTGAACATTCCTTTGGAGGTCGTAAAAGTCTCCCTTACTCTGGGCATGAGAGAGTTCCTTTGTCAAAGCTCATTTGCATGTTTATGACAGTAAGAGATTTTGGGCTGAATGACTCAAAAGATAGTAAAACATCGCGTAATATCATTCTACAGAGATCTTATATTCGAATTCAGCTTGGACAAATCGTAAGGTTTAATTTGATACCAAGAAACATGTGTTTAGTACACTTAGAAAGGGAATATACACTGAGGCTATTAAATATGAGGCCTCAGAGTTTAAAACACACAACGAAACAGTTCTAACGAGTTTGATATACCTCAGAAATACACAACATACAGGGATTACACGTATTTCATTAGCAATATGCAGTTCTGTGTTTAACTGAAAAACACACACACATTTTTACGTTCAAAGTTTCCCCCTTCCTGTCCACACGATAAGCACGTGGTGAGCATGCGGATGTCACATGCGGTTCTCTGTCAATAGTTCATTGTCTGTTTGTCAATACATTTATTGTGCTTGTGGAGACTGGTTGGCGCTATTTCAGTAATTAGGAGAGTTTATAACAGTAAGTTCTTGTTTGTTCGTGAATCTGTTAAGGCCACTGATCCTCCGCCATACCTTACACATGCAAGTCACATGGTCGTAAAGTGCTAATTGAAGCTCCCGAATCGACCAGAAAGTTAATTATTACTCCCTCGACTATCATTGGGTATTTTGGCATTTGAGAAAACCCTGTGCTTTTGTACATTTTCAAACATTCATCGGAAACACTGCTCAAGATTTCATCATTCACAACATTGCTCAAAACACACAAAGATTTGCAAGCAGATTCTTCATTGCAGATAGCAGAGAGTAAATCTGTGTATGTGTTTGTGTGTGTGTTGTGTTTGCGTGTTAGTAATAAATGGTCACTTCCCTGTCTTGTGGTCAGCCACTGATCGCCCCGAACCAGACCCTCTCCGTCCTGCTCTCCTTATGCCAGTTTGCTGGACCCATTTTCACATCCAGCATCCATCTCAGTTCTTGTGAAGTCGAGCTGAACTCTTGGCACAGTAAAAACAGTTCTTTTGCAAATCTGTCGCCCGCGTTCTGTGGGTCCGGCAGATGCGCCATCGCGTCTTTCATATCAGCCACTGTCCAAGCATTGGCCCTTCCGGTCCCGCAATTTCGACCATCGGGGCTGTTATGTTCGAAACTATGTCTTTCGGAGCGGTAACTTTCAAAGTTGTGACGCTGATCTTTCCACTTTTAGTCGTCTTTCATCTTGTCACTCTCGGCCCGCTGGTGCTTGGTCTTTCTGAATCAGTTGTGCTGGGAACCATTTCAGACGTGTTCCCGAAAACTTCCTGTTCTTCGTCCTCCTCCCTTTCTTCTTCGCTGCCTATGGCAGCGGGCGCTGAGGATTCTACCGCCCCCTGTTGTACTGGCGGTGATGGTGCTCGTGGGAATTCTTGCGCTTGTGCATCTCGTGCTGCTACTTGTGCTGGTCTTCTGATCGGAGAGCAGTCGAGATCGTGGTCCAGTTTCAGGGCTTTCAGCTCCGCCATGGGGTATTGATGGTTAAATGCCGGCGGCGCCGAGACAATCTCGGTTACATTTTGGAAAACACAAACACACGGTTTATTAGTAGCATTATGCTCTGGTGGAGCCGTTATTTTTTTTTTTTACATACAACCTCATTCATTCCTTTCATTCATCATTTGCTTTCATTCTCTTCTGTCGGCTTCCTCAATCCAACAATCTATAGTCTGCTCACATTCTTTACACACATGATGAAAAACAACCGCAACAACTCTGTTGCTTTTTACTGCTTTTTTTGTTTTTTTTACTGACTTTTTTTTCAACATTCAGTCTTGTTTTGCTCAGTGTTCCTTCTTCAGGAAAATCATGATATTTGATCAACTTTTCTATATCCAGCATACATTTATGTCCGTAATTCTTTTTAATTTGACCGAAAACTGGTGTGTAAAAAATTATCTAGTTTACTGTTAGATGACCCCATATTGGTTGATATCTATCTCTCCTGGATTTTCCTTCGACGCGCGTCTAATAATCTATCAAACGTCTTCAACAGATCCGATTTTATCACCTCAAATCGGCAAGAGTAGCAAATATGCTCTGTAATTACGGCTTACTCAAAAATCTTTCCGTGAGCGCTTTCCAGCGCTCGATTGAGTCTGGTTCACCTAATTAAGCAGGTATGGCTCTTCCGTCCACATTTTACGAGCTAGTGGCTTTTCCGTCCACTTACAAGCTAGTTTTTCGGCATAAAATTGACTTGACTTCCTCAGGTTACAATTTCCCCCTCGAAAAACCTTCTCTGCTCGTACCAAAGAGATAGTTCCAGCCACTATGGTTCACTCACAGTCATATCAAATTACACCACCCAAAATAAAATTATTTTACTGTCTTTGACCGAGATGCTTTTACTGCCACCGGGTTCTTTCTGATCTCAGTCGAGTCACTCCTGGCCCTGAAAGCAGTTTGGCTCTTCTCTCTCAATTTTCGAGGTAAGACCAGAAGCCTGATGCTTCTGGGATGATCAGTCATCAAATCTGCTGTCTTCAGGACCAGAAGAAACTGCCATGAGATCTCCCACTTCTGACACCAATTCTTGTGGCAAAACAATAATTAAACAAAATAGCATCACAAGATAAGAGACATCAGGATCCAAATTATATTTTAAAAGATAGTTTATTCTTTTAAAAGAGGTTTGTTCACAAAAAAATCATGACAGCTACCTCGCAATAGGAACAAAAACCTAACTCACACAGAAAACACATGGCCTATTTATACCCCCCTGTCCTCAAAGTCCCTTCTTCCGTAATTTTCCACTCATCCCAGTAAAACCAGATTTAGCTGCTTTTAGAAATACAAATGGCTCTTCTAAGCCCCCTGGGTTTTACTGTCCTTACATCTGGGAGGTCATCAAAAGGCCATATAAACGCTATCTGAAGACAGTGGCCCCCCTGGGCTTTACTGGTGTGAAACTCAACAAAGGCTTTTTTCTGACCATCTGTTTTACTATGTGTGTCTCTGTTCCTGCCAGGTGAATAGGAAAATACCAGAGGAGAGAAACACATGATTGAATCGAAGATAATCCACATAATGTCTTAAGAAAGTAAATAAGAAAGTAAAATATACATTTTCCACAACAATTTGCACTGGGACCTGTGCAATAGGTTTGCATAGTTACTATGACAACTAATGTGGACGTGCTAGCAAAGGCAACTGTATTCTGAACAGAAAAAAAATCACATCTGGCCAGATATAACTTGCAGTCTGAAAAGTTTAAAAATCAGGTTTGGGAAAAAATTTTGTTTTTACCTGCAGTGTGAATTGTAAGCAAATCCCAAATCAAGATTTGTCACTTTTGCACTTGATTAACTATATAATATGCCTGTTATGGTTTAAAACATTTTATTTCAAGTGATATCTTTTCTAGTTAGTGCATTCAGTTCCTTTTTTTAAGAAAATAAATGTAAAGGCTTCAACAGTTGGGTTCAGGGATTCATGTGAATGTCACATAATAAAATATGCACATGGAAACTTGCAGAATTAGATTTAGCCTTTGTAACACAGATCTTTGCTCATGTCAATCGTGCAAAAAAACAGTTTCTATATTTCTCAAACTGTAACAAATTGCGAATGCAAGCAAGTCAATGAAAATCTGAAATGATTACAGTTAACAGCTCTTACAAAACAGATATAATGCTGTTTTTCCTGCTGTTAGGAATAAACTTGGATCTTGTTGTAGTCTAGAATACAACACTTCTGCCATCAAGAATTCCTCGGTCCCTTTCAGTGCATGCCCAGCTGAATGCAGTCGGGAGTCTGTGTTTCTGAAGACTTTGCGAAGGAAGTAGAAGGAATAACAACACACACAGTGTCTATATTCAATCTACTCAAAGTTTATTACAGCAAGCATAATATTTATACCTTTCATAGAACAAGGAACAACCAACAGCCAATAGTATAGTGACAGCAAGACAGCCAAGGACAAGAAATTGTTGACCGGAATAGTAGAGGAACGGTAATCAAATGAGGTCAAGCAGTCCTAGATATTTGTTATGTCCGACTGAGATATTTAGCTCACGAAAAGGAGTATGTGCTCGTTGGGGCACACAACATTCCAAAAAAGGAAACTAACAGCATCTATGAAGGTCATGGACTCTTCGTGTGTGTGGTGTCCTTCTGTGGTTAGCACACGTACATACAGAGTTAGATGTCAAACTAAAGACAGCATGTACAATTTATATTTCTTACACCTGCTGTCTGTCACGGATTGCTTAAAGCGTGAAGTGTGGAGGACCAAGATGGGCTTTTATTGAAAGACAAACTAAACAGAACACAAAACTTTTATGATGGAGAGAAAAGGAAACAAAACCAATATAATAACAAAACAAAACTGGAACCAGAAATAAAAACTCTCACAAGGGAGAAACAAAACGAATACAAAAACTACAGACAGATAACAAACATGACTGAAAAGACTAGACTGGAGATAAAAAGAACTAAACTGAAACAATGAACTAGCACAAGACACAGCACATGGGGAGAATATATGGGAAAGAAGTCAGGAGGGAAAATGAGGAGAGCAGGCATTGCAGATGATTGGCTAACAAGGTAATGAAGTAGCCAGGGCAATGGGGCTGAGATCCTAGCAGCACCTGCAAAACAAAAGAAAGAGAGAGACAGAATGCGGGGCATGACGCAAGACTGAGAGACACGTGGCAATATGGAAACATGGAGCAACAGAGAGAGAGTGGGGGAATTCCGAAATAAATTCTCACTGATCAAGGCACTACTTTCATGCCACCTACACTACGTGAGCTGTATGATTTATTAAGTATTAAATAGATTCTGAAAAGCGTATACCACCCACAAATAGACGGCTTGGTCGAACAGTTTAATCAAACCCTGGAAAATATGATTTGTAAATTTGTGCACGAAGATGCCCGGAATTGGGATAAGTTGCTTGAACCCCTGTTATTCACAATTCGAGAGATCCTGCAAGCATACAAAATTGTATGGCCGTAAGTGGTGTCTTAGATGTTGTGTGGGAATATTGGGAGGAGGGACCTTTAAACAGTAACAACTAAATTCAATACGTTCTTCACCTGAGAGCAAAACTCCACACACTGGGGCAGCTATCACAGGAGAATTTGCTACAGACTCAAGAACGTCAGTCCCAGCTGTATAACAGGGGAGCTCGGCTACGGGAATTTTCACAGAGAGATAATTTATTTCTATCCACATCAAGCTCTAAATTACTCGCAAAGTGGCAAGGGTCCTTTGAGGTCACACAAAGGGGAAGATGATTATGAGGTTAAATGAATGGATAGGGGCAAAGCATGGCAAATTTACCACCTCAACCTCTTAAAACCATGGTTCCGGAGTGGGAGGAGCTCGGGCCAGAGGTGAACTTAAAGGCAATCGAGGAATCCCGGTCACTTGTGGAGACCACATCTCACCGTCTCAAGTCACGGATGTGGCCCGGTTGCAAATAGAATTCTCCAATGTATTCTCGCCCCTTCCCAGTCGTACAAACCTCATAGAACACCATATCGAAACAATTCCAGGGGTAGTGGTGCGCAATTGAAAACGACCTTTTCCACACCGTTTAGCTTACACCAATTCGTGACCCTTCCATTTGGTTTGTTTGGGGCCTTGGCTATGTTTTAGTGTCTTATGGACCAAGTCCTCAGACCACACTCTGTGTACGCTGCTGCCTATCTGGATGACATCATTATATACAGTTAGGATTGGCAGCAGCATATGCAGCATCTGAGGGCAGTTCTGAGGTCGATGCAACAGACAGGACTCACAGCAAATGTCAAGAAGTGCACAATTGGACAGGTGGAGGTTCGGTTTCTGGGGTTTCACTTGGATCACGGTCAGGTGCGTCCCCATATTAATAAGACCACAGCAATTGCGACCTGTCCGAGACCAAAAAGGATGTGAGACAGTTCCTGGGGCTGGCTGGCTATTATAGACGGTTTATACCTAATTATTTGGATGTCACCAGCCCACTGACTGATCTCACTAAAAAGGGGGGAGTACTGGGCATGCCGGATGGCTCCCTGGCCTGAGTTGGGTGGTGGGGGTATGTGGTATTGGGGGCGTTGAGCGCCAATTTGTGAATGGAGAGCAAGATCAGGAGATGAGCCATTTAGGATCAACAGTAAGGATCATCACCTGTCAATGATTGTCTCTAACAGCTGTTTGCCATTGCAGTGAGAGTTGGAGACAGATTAAAGGGCAAGCCAGACGCCAGTGAGGGAGAGAGAGCTTCACACACCCTAAGACAGTGCAGTTCAAATGAACATTGTGTTTGAGGGTTTGCCTCTGAAAAGCGTATTTGAGTGTTTATCACTGGAAAGCGTGGTTTTGAGTTTTGTAAAATTAATAACACCTTGAATTGGATTTGCTGTCTCCCGCTTCCTCCTTTCCAAGAGATTGTACACTTGCGGGTCAGTTAACGAGCGTCGGCTTCAGACTAGTGTCTGATATGGGCTACTTTTCAAATTTAGTGTGTTCAACCTTACAAAGAATTTGAGCTGAAAATCAGATTTGTGCCACATTCAGCTGCAGTGTTAATGTAAACTTTGTGTTTTTACAAGGGGCAGTCAGGATGCCTCAACAAACCCCACATGCAGCGCAACCACAGAGCAGACAAAACAAACAATATTGACAAAATTATATTTACTTCTAAAGACACTTTTAGTATTGTCTAATCACTGCTTTACTCATCTGCCACAATAATTCAATATATTTCAATCTGAATTATTTATATTAAATTAATTGATTTATAATTATTTTATCTTTCAGATTATCTTTATTTGGGGACCTTTCTCTGCAGATTGATATATGGGATTAATTGAAATTAATTTGATAAATTTTAATTGATTGACAGTCCTAGTATTAATATAACAAGCTTATCTTTTGGCTCATATAGGATTTAGAGAGCTGTCATTTGCGTCTGGACCCTGAGCTAGGTCGTCACCGCTATGAAAGGAAGATCAGTTTTGCAGGAATCCTGGATGATGAAGATGGACATGATTCTCTGAACAGCAGCAGTCACACACTCAAGTCTGATACTGGCTGTGAGGAGAAGAAATCATCACAAGAGCCTCTGGGTAAAATTAAAAAGGAATAATCGCCTTTATGTACATATTTGTACATACACTGAAGTCTGATTTATCATCTCCTTTTATCTCATTATCTCATCTCATCATTTTGTTTAGTTTCATTTTGTCTCGTCTCCTCTCCTCAGCTCCAATTAGGAGGATCCGTATTGGTGGCTCTCGGCTGCTACAGATTAAAGGAGCAAGGAGTTTCCGCATAAAGAAAGGAGGCTCTTTGTCATCTATCCGCCGTGCTGGGAGTCTGAAAAGCACTAAGATGTCTAGACAGGACTCTGAATCTGAGAATGATGCAGAGTCAGAACGGCTGCTCTCTCACAGTAGAGACACCGTCACCGATATAGGTCAGAAAAGTAATCTGCAACTCTATATGAATTTATTTTGGCTAGGCAAAACAAAAAGACAATACTTCCTATGTATCTTTAATAGGGGCTTTAATATTATATTTGTAATTGTAATCAGCAATACACAATAACTTGACAACATAAGTAATCAAATACTTTTCATCAGTAATATGTGTGTGTGTGTGTGTGTGTGTGTTTAGGGAGCCCTTGGAGTGCTAGCGAGCCAAGTATTGAACCTGAGGGTCCTGGCAGCACAGGGGGTGTGGAGGACAACTATCACCGCAACATGTCATGGCTGCATGTGAGTGGTAGCTCTCTTACTCCTCCCAGTCTGAATCAAATGTGTAAATTAATTATTTAATGTACTGTTCTCTCTCAACTCCCAGATCATGATTCTGCTGTGCAACCAGCAGAGTTTCATCTGCACTCATGTGGATTTCTGCCACCCTCGCTGCTACCAGCACCACAGCCGTTCCTGTGCTCGGCTCGTCCGTGCCATCAAACTTCTGTATGGAGAGACAGTGGACAGCCTGAAAGAGAGCAGTGTGACCAGCAATATCAGTGGCCGTGCCAAGAAGAGCAAAGAGGTCCTTCTATAATATTCAGTTTGACTACAAGTGTCCAGGCACAACCTTACTGAGCGTCCCTTAGCTGACCCTGTACTCATAAAACAAGTCTAAATCACAATATCATCAACAAAATTTGTTTTCTGACTTTCAGTGTTCAGACAAATCCTGCCTGCGTACCCCATCCATAAAAAGACGCCCTGCTGACAGCAGTGCTGAGGGGAAAAAAGATACTGGCATGCTGAAGTACATCCGCAACCAGGTCTCTCCTCACTATACACTACAAATATTTACACTCGTATTGAACAAATAACAGTATGTTGTACAAGCTCTTGCTACTGCTCATTTCTCTTCATTCATTTCTCATTTCTCTTCCATTTCTCATTTTATATCTAGCAACAAGTTTGATCTTTTTGATCTTTCATTCAAAATGTTCACAAAAATCTAACCTTTAATTGATGTAAACTAATTGAAAGGGGGCAAAATCTCATAATTAAATATTTGGGTGGGGGCTATACTTTCCCAATGAGCAAGCACTGATGGGAAACTACACCCGTGTGCTTTTCTTTCACGCCGTCTCTCTCCTAGTGAACGTAATTATGACATTGGCAATAGAGAACTGCTTGCGGTCAAGGTGGCTTTGGATGAGTGGCGACACTGGCTAGAGGGGGCTAAACATACATTCCTGGTCTGGACTGACCATAAGAACTTGTCCTACATACAGGAGGCTAAGACCACATCACGTCAGGCCAGATGGGCACTTTATTTTATTGCTTCCACTTCATCTTGTCCTACCGCCCAGGCTCTAATAATCAGAAACCAGATGCATTGTCCAGGCAGTTTGATACACCAGAGCAAGTTCAGAATCCTGAGCCGATCACCAGGCTGTATTTTTGTTCCCAAATCAGTTCGTTCTCAAGTACTACTACTACTACTAGTAGGAGTGGGGGCACTCCTCGAGACTGACAAGTCACCCTGGTAGTGGAAGGACACTTGAGTTTCTGAAGCGACAATTTTGGTGGCCCAATATGAAGGAGGATGTCTGTTCTTTTGTTGCGGCCTGCCCCACCTGCACCCGAAGCAAGACACTTAGGATGCGTCCTCAAGGGTTGTTGCTCCCACTTCCAATTCCATCCCGACCTTGGTCTCACATCTCAGTTGATTTTATCATGGGACTTCCCCAATCTGAAGGTAACACTGTAATTTTTGTTATCGTTGACGGATTTTCTAAGGCTTGCCATTTCATACCTTTAACCAAGTTGCCCTCTGCCCAAGAAACAGCTAAGCTGTTGCAATATGTTGTCCGACTACATGGCATCCCACAGGACATTGTGTCAGACCGTGGACCACAATTTACTTATCGGTTCTGGAAGACCTTCTGCAGACTCCTGGGTGCATCAGTTAGCCTCTCTTCGGGGTTTCATCCTCAGTTCAATGGGCAAACTGAGAGGATGAATCAAGAGCTGGAGACCACCTTGAGATGCCTTGTCTCGTCCAATCCCACGTTATGGAGTAAAGAACTGTTTTGGGTGGAATATGCTCACAACAACTTAAAGAGCTCCTCAACAGGTTTGTCACCATTTGAAGTTCAGTTTGGTTACAAACCTCCTCTGTTTCCAGAGCAAGAGTCTGAGGTTGGTGTGCCTGCAGCAGAGTCAAAGGTTCGTCGCTGCCATCGCATATGGAGGAAAGCTAGGTCAGCCCTACTATGAGCCTCACATCATCAACAACAACAGGCCAACAAACCACGCAGGTGAGCTCCACTGTTTCGCCCGGGACAGAGGGTTTGGCTATCCACACAAATCTTCCATTGCGGGTGGAATCCAACAAGCTGGCCCCTCGCTACATTGGCCCTCAAGGTCCTGCTGAGAGTTAATCCAGTGGCATACAGGCTACAACTTCCTCCTACCATGAGGGTCCACCCAACATTCCATGTGTCACAACTCAAGAGGGTTGTCACCAGCCCCCTGCTACCAGCACCCAAACCCCCCCTGCTCCCGTATTGTTGGGGACCAACCTTTGTTTAGTGTCCATCGTCTGTTAGACTCTCGCCAGGTTCGTGGAGGTCTCCAATACCTCGTAGATTGGGAGGAATATGGACCAGAGGAACGGTCCTGGGTTCCAGCCCGGGATATCCTGGACCCTGAAAAAGTCCAGGAGTTTCACCATCGCCACCCTGACCGTCCCAACAGGAATGTCAAGAGGCGTTCGTAGAAGGGGGGTCCTGTGAGACTCCTGACAATTCCCCAGTTGGCCACTAGGGGGAGCAATGTTCAAACCTTTTGAACTCTCTTCACTCTGTTTGATTAATGACCTAGTTCACCTGTGCCTTGTTTTGTCATCTGTATTTAAACCCAGTCTTTTCAGTTGTTATTTGCTCAGTCTTCTCTTGAAGTAAGTCAACCTCAGTTTTTCCCTGTGCTATATGCCTGTATGTTCTTATACTTTTGAGATTTTTTTTTTTACTTCAGGAACTTTGGAATATTTCCCTTATTTTTGGTGCCTCTCCATGTGGATTATATACTTGTTGAAATGTTGGAATTGCCTTTTCCCCTAAGACAGATTTGTGCCTTGTATCTCATCTTGAAATTACCTTTTGTGCTCAGTAAAGACAGCCCTGTCTCTAGCCTTGTGTCTGCATTTGGGTCCAAGAACCAAAGTGTCTCCAGTAGCTCAGAGGATAAGACTGCAGCCCTTGCACGCTAGTGACCTGGGCTTGAGCCCCGACTCGGGCATCCCCCATTACAGCTGTTCTGGGATTGATTTGTATTTTCGCACCAAACTACATTCATCTCTAGGAGACAGAATGTGACTCCTTCCTTAGTGGTATTCAGCTGTATGTGTGTGTGTGTGTGTATATATATATATATATATATATATGTACAAATACAAATCTGTTATATACAGATATTGCAAGGGAATGTAATGACATACTTCCCGTAGTAGCGTAAATCATGAATGATTTTCCTTCATTCCAGATACGGAAAGAAATCTCCAGTGTAGGCTCCTTCAAAACATAAACACTTGTCGTCTAGACGACATAACGTGTTTCAATGCCAAATTCCTGCATACCAACTATATGGCTTTGATAAGAGTAGCAATCCAACCAAAACGAGTAAGTTCTCTCTCTGTGACATCATCATGAATGAACAGTGGCACAATGGAAATCGTAACTTTCTATGTTAAATCAGCCAGTGGAAAAACTTGATAAAAACTTGAATTAACCACTAATCCACTTCAATCACTCGAGCAACTAATGATTCATTCTTAAGAAACACTAGCACTGTTTTGTTCATTCTTAATGCTGATGATATGTTTTCACATACAATTTGTCCCCCCACTGCCACCAAAACGTCCTCCACGGTTCCGCCTTGCTCTGGCATGCACTTGATCCCATGGCGGAGCAAAAGAGATGATGCACGCTCACTTGGAGCAAAGCCATTCCTGGAATCAATTGTCAAAAGTAGCTAAACAGGAATAAAAATTAACCACAACTTTATAATTACTCTACTAAACATTAATATTCCAGAGCTAACAGGTCCTAGAGAAAAACAGTTAGAAAAATAGAAATAGTCAGAAAATAAATAACTTTTCTCACCACTACCTCCACCACCTCCACCACGCTCCAACTACTCCAGAGAGAGAGAGAGAGAGAGAGAGAGAGAGAGAGAGAGAGAGAGAGACAAAAGAACACATCCTTATCAACACATTCACAAAAATTCACATCAATGAACATAACAAAATTTGCAGTCTTACAAAGACATAAAGCAGACTGTGTGTTGAGGTGTGCTATTTTCTATTCCTTTAGGTGATGAGCCTGTCCCCAGCCCCTCTCTCCTTGCTCATAAAAGCGGCTCCTATCCTGACGGAGGACATGTATGGAGACATCCTGCCTGCGGCCTGGGAGCTCCTGCTGAGTGTAGATGAGCATATGGCTGCAGCTGCAGGTCTGTCTGGGTCATCTATTTCTCCCTCTCTGGAGAGTTTACTGAATTAGCAATTAGTTATGTGTCCTTTGGAATTAATTTCATTCTTTTTTTGTCATCTATGCTACATATTTTGCTGTAAGGAGATTGTATTCCTAGATATTCCAGGGGATATTCCTTTTTGCAGAACCTGTGCAAAACCTCACAATCCTGAATTGAAACATATTCCAAACAATTGGTTGCATCACATGTTAGTCCCAAGCCAATACAAGAATGCATTGTGGCAAGCTTGGACAATCAAAGGACCTTTTATAAGCGCGCTCTTTTAAATAACCCACAGTGATTGGTAGGCAGGGAACCACTTTTTTTCAGGGTAGACATACAAAGAGAGTATATTTATATATATATAAATACAGTAACTCACAAAAGTGAGTACACCCCTCACATTTTTTTAAATATTTGATTATATCTTTTCATGTGACAACACTGAAGAAATGACACTTTGCTACAATGTAAAGTAGTGAGTGTACAGCTTGTTTAATAGTGTAAATATGCTGTACCCTCAAAATAACTTCCTTGGGCCCAATTAGCCATTTTCCCTCCCCGGTGTCATGTGACTCACTAGTGTTACAAGGTCTCAGGTGTGAATGGGGAGCAGGTGTGTTAAATTTGGTGTCATCGCTCTCACACTCTCTCATATTGGTCACTGGAAGTTCAACATGGCACTTCATGGCAAAGAACTCTCTGAGGATCTGAAAAAAATTATTGTTGCTCTACATAAAGATGGCCTAGGCTATAGGAAGATCACCAAGACCCTGACACTGAGCTGCAGCACGGTGGCCAAGACCATAAAGCGGATTAACAGGACAGGTTCCACTCAGAATAGGCCTCGCCATGGTCGACCAAAGATTACTGGAACCATGTCCTATGGTCTGATGAGACCAAGATAAACTTATTTGGTTCAGATGGTGTCAAGCATGTGTGGTGGTTACCAGATGAGGAGTACAAAGACAAGTGTGTTTTGCCTACATTCAAGCATGGTGGTGGGAGTGTCATGGTCTAGGGCTGCATGAGTGCTGCCGGCACTGGGGAGCTACAGTTCATTGAGGGAACCATGAATGCCAACATGTACTGTGACATACTGAAGCAGAGCACGATCCCTTCCCTTTGGAGACTGGGTCGCAGGGCAGTATTCCAGCATGATAACGACCCCAAACACACCTCCAAGACGACCACTGCCTTGCTAAAGAAGCTGAGGGTGAAGGTGATGGACTGGCCAAGCATGTCTCCAGACCTAAACCCTATTGAGTATCTGTGGGGCATCTTTTGTTGCCAGCAGTTTAGACATTAATGGCTGTGTGTTAAGTTATTTTGAGGGGACAGCAAATGTACAATGTTATACAAGCTGTACACTCACTACTTTACATTGCAGCAAAGTGTCATTTCTTCAGTGTTGTCACATGAAAAGGTATAATCAAATATTTACAAAAATGTGAGGGGTGTACTCACTTTTGTGAGATACTGTGTGTGTGTGTATATATATATATATATATATATACACACACACTCACCTAAAGGATTATTAGGAACACCTGTTCAATTTCTCATTAATGCAATTATCTAATCAGCCAATCACATGGCAGTTGCTTCAATGCATTTAGGGGTGTGGTCCTGGTCAAGACAATCTCCTGAACTCCAAACTGAATGTCAGAATGGGAGAGAAAGGTGATTTAAGCAATTTTGAGCGTGGCATGGTTGTTGGTGCCAGACGGGCCGGTCTGAGTATTTCACAATCTGCTCAGTTACTGGGATTTTCACACACAACCATTTCTAGGGTTTACAAAGAATGGTGTGAAAAGGGAAAAACATCCAGTATGCGGCAGTCCTGTGGGCTGAAAATGCCTTGTTGATGCTAGAGGTCAGAGGAGAATGGGCCGACTGATTCAAGCTGATAGAAGAGCAACTTTGCCTGAAATAACCACTCGTTACAACCGAGGTATGCAGCAAAGCATTTGTGAAGCCACAACACGCACAACCTTGAGGCAGATGGGCTACAACAGCAGAAGACCCCACCGGGTACCACTCATCTCCACTACAAATAGGAAAAAGAGGCTACAATTTGCAAGAGCTCACCAAAATTGGACAGTTGAAGACTGGAAAAATGTTGCCTGGTCTGATGAGTCTCGATTTCTGTTGAGACATTCAGATGGTAGAGTCAGAATTTGGCATAAACAGAATGAGAACATGGATCCATCATGCCTTGTTACCACTGTGCAGGCTGGTGGTGGTGTAATGGTGTGGGGGATGTTTTCTTGGCAAACTTTAGGCCCCTTAGTGCCAATTGGGCATTGTTTAAATGCCACGGCCTACCTGAGCATTGTTTCTGACCATGTCCATCCCTTTATGGCCACCATGTACCCATCCTCTGATGGCTACTTCCAGCAGGATAATGCACCATGTCACAAAGCTCGAATCATTTCAAATTGGGTTCTTGAACATGACAATGAGTTCACTGTACTAAAATGGCCCCCACAGTCACCAGATCTCAACCCAATAGAGCATCTTTGGGATGTGTTGGAACGGGAGCTTCGTGCCCTGGATGTGCATCCCACAAATCTCCATCAACTGAAAGATGCTATCCTATCAATATGGGCCAACATTTCTAAAGAATGCTTTCAGCACCTTGTTGAATCAATGCCACGTAGAATTAAGGCAGTTCTGAAGGCGAAGGGGGGTCAAACACAGTATTAGTATGGTGTTCCTAATAATCCTTTAGGTGAGTGTATATTAGGGCTTTCACTCGATTAAAATTTGAATTAATTAATCACGATTAATAGCATTTAATCGCATATACAAATATTTGCTGAGAAAGCCCCTCATATAACAATAATTAAATATATAATGATTAAATAATTATACATAGTTATCTTTAAATATTAAAAAATTATATATATATTAGGGCTGTTGATTTAACATTTAAAAATATTAATGCAATTATATATATATATATTAGGGCTGTCGATTTAACATTTAAAAATATTAACGCAATTAATCGCAAGGCTTTCCTGAGAAATGCAAGCTTGTATTTCAAGCAGGGCAGTAAGTGAAATTTCAGCTGTGTGAGCAACACACAGTTTATTACAGTGAACAAAACATTAACAACACTTCAGCGGACACACAACACAAACATGCGTTACGGTCTTGCGTTCAAAACACTTGATGCAGCGCAAATCCTAACTAAGGCATCTCAAGATGTGTTTAAAGATTGAGTATTAAACTATATTTAACTTGACACAGTGACCTAAACATTTTATTTTTATGACGCAACACACCCGAGATGAGACACAAGCATGTCTGACGCAGGTCGTATGGTCTTAATTACCAACAAGATTAAGGAGGTGTCCTTTAAACTGTTACACCATTTTTACCCAGTCAATCTTTATTTAAGAAACATGCTCCCAGAAATAGATCCACTTTGTTCCTTCTGTAATGCTGTAGATGAATCTGCCCCTCACCTTTTTTGGGAATGTGTCCACACTGTAGTATTTTGGAGAAAATTTGGTTTGTTTGTACGTACCTCTATTTTAACTATTGTTACGCTTGAGTAATGAGGCTGACGAGGAGGTGCGGATCCAAACGCAGTTGAACTTTATTTAACTGAATAACCAGGGCAAAAACACAAAGCAACAACCCACGATGGGGAAATTAAACATAAACTGAATGAGCTGACCAAGGTTGACACGAACAGGGAACTCGGGAAGGAAAGAAACATCAGGTTAAACATCAAACGACGATCGACAAAGACTGAACAAAGACACGGGGTATAAATACACAAAACATGGGAAAAGGGGCCAATGAGAGAACAGAACTCAAACAAGATAACGAGGTGATTAACAGAAACCAAAGGCAAATTAACAAGGGCAGGTGTAAACAATGAACAGTGAACACGAACGCTAACAGAGGACTGTGGAGTTAAATAAGGGACTAAAGTGAAAACTAAGAAATACCAAAAGTGACAAAATCACAAACAAAGGGCAACAGAGGGACAAGAGAGGGTAACCGTTACAGCTATAAATGTTTTATAAAATTATATATTTTTCTTTGCTTTATAAAGTTAATATTTTCTGATTAATCGGTTTATTTTTCTTGCCAAGTTTTTTATACATAAGTGTAAATTTGTGTCTATAAAGCCTTGAAATATTATTGAAATACTCTTTGTACCTCAACAACTCCAAAGCATTGAAAACGTCTAGGTTACGGATGTAACCTCGGTTCCCTGATGGAGGTAACGAGACGGTGTGTCGAAGAAGTGACACTAGGGGTCTCTCTTGAGAGCCTTTTGCATCTCTGATCTATGAGAAAAGGCCAATGAGAAATTGGCAGACAGAATTTGCATGTCCCGCCCCCGGACATACGGGTATAAAGGGAGGGAAATGAGTCTGTATCATTCAGGATTTTTCTGAGGAGCCGACAATGAGGTTCGGCCGCAACAGTGGCTCAGTTCAGCGATGTGGCCGGGAGGACCCAATGTCTCGTTCCCTCCATCAGGGAACGGAGGTTACATCCGTAACGTAGATGTTAACCGTCTGTCGCTCACTTCGACGTTGTGTCGAAGAAGCGACACTAGGTGTCCAATTTAAATCACGCCATGCGCTGAGCCGTGTACATGTACTGTTGAAGGCTTTGACGATGTAGCTATTTTATGTGCCAAAGGGACCAGCTGTGCCAGGCTGCATGTACCCTTCCCCAACGCCCCATAAAATCGTCAAAGCCTTCTGGTTCTTTACCCCTGACAGGGGGGACTAAGGCAACGTGCCAAGCATGGGAGCAGGCCGCGCCATGCCTTTTCTCTCTCTATGTTTCTCGCATAGAGTTAAAGCGGCTGGGGCCATCTTAACGCTATCATACACATCGGGGAAGGCGATCTTTCCCAGTTTTCCTATTCTTTCAGTCCCTGCGGAGACCACACCTGCCCAGACTGGGGGAGGTAAAGGGTGGTGAAATACATCACATGGGTGTTTAGGTCACATGTGGAGAATGGCGCGGTGGTAGATCCTACCTCATTGGGAGGGAGGAGTTGCTACAAACACGGTGACCGGGGGTCCGTGATTACTGCCCAAGGGAGACGCGGGTCCACTTGCAATGGGACCGTACCGCGGAAAATACACACGGGGGAGTCCACGTGGGGGTCCGTCCTGTGGAGCACTTATTCCAGTGCAGGGTAAATTGAGTACCCGCATTGGTCTTGGTCGGCGAATTCGGGCCAGAGGGCTAGGGAGGAGTCATCCAGGGAGACAAGTTCATGGGGTCTCCTGGGTTAAGGCGCACAGTATTACCTCGATGGAGGGAAAGGGCGCTATGTGCAAGCGGTCCACCCGGTCAGTTTGTCAGCGTGTACTGAGTTCTACCAGCTCGGACCTGAGAAAACACGGGACGAAACTGACTCAACCCTGAGATTGTAAAATCTCGCAAAGGTATTGGGTGCTGCCCAACCCGCTGCTCTGCATATGTCTGCTAGGGAGGTGCCCCATGTCAGTGCCCATGAGTACTCAACACTTCTTTTTGAGTGTGCTCGGACCCCCAAGGCGGGGGGGCACGTCTTACGTAATGGCATGTAAATGGGGGTGTGATAGGCCAACGTAATAGCATCCACTACCCAGTTTGAAAGCATCTGTTTGGAGACAGCGTTCCCTTTCCGCTGTCAACCAAAGCAGACAAAGAGCTGCTCAGAACATCTAAAGCTCTGCATGCAGTCCAAGTAGATACGCAAAGGGGATTGCCCTTTTATTGAGAATGTGGGTACGGCAAAGTAAATAAACTTAACTGAAAATTCTCCCTCCACCGGGGGACGGAGTGGTCTGCTTACCAGCTCCGGAGCAAACATCTAGGTTCCTGGGTCGTCTGTCTCAGGAACGCTTGGGAGCCTTCCGGGTCCTCGAAGGGGTTCGTGAGAGGGGGGTCGTGCGCTTCCTGCAGGGTGCTTGACGCTGGGGCTGAGAGCTTTTAAACTTACTGCTGCTGTATCTGCCTCACAGATCCACCAATTTGTGCGTTGATGTTGTGTAAATAAAACAAAAAATGTTATGTACTGTAGCACTTGGACATGTGTGTGTGTATAGATAGATAGATAGATGGATGGCCGTGAATGCCCCTTTTTTCTTAATATTAATCATGTTAATATGCATGATTATTAAAATACATAAACTTCATTGTGATTCAGGTAATATCTTGTTAAATGGTCAGTGTCATAATAGTATACTAATATATTGTTTTTAATTATTTTTAATTTTGACGGTAGCAGCCATGCTTCGGATTGTTTGTGAGTCACTCTTAGGGATTTAGAAGTCCTCAGGATGAGTTGCTCCTAAATTTCCACGTTAGGAGCTAGTTAGCTTTAAGATTTGTTTTTGAATGCGGGCCCTGATGTGCTGTTGTGAAATTGATTTATGTATATCTGCATTTTATATCAGCCATTCTGCTCTCTAGATATCGGTATCTGCATCAGCCACTGAAAAAACATCAGTTGAACTACTGAAAAGTGTAAATAGAAAACATTTTGAATTACTATGTTTTGAGTAATATCTTCTAACTAAAAATTATTTGTGTTTCCATGTATGTTTTGTGCTTATGAAAGCATCAAATAGAGCAACATCAAAATTGAAATCAACTGTGGGAATTAGATTAAGCTCTTGTCTGGTTCTTGTGATACTATTTATTTGTCACAGGTGAGTGACTGTTACCAGAGTTTTATTTAGGTCACTTTTGAGGTTGTATTTAGGATGCAGCCTTCAAAGGTACATTAGCAACTTATGTAGACAGAAAATGGCAAGATGGCTCACTAGGGTTTTTAACAGTGCCAGCATGTGCGCATCCATCCAACTCTTATGGTTCTTTTCTCTCTCTAAATACGTTAAACACTATCATGCAAATACACATACACAGCCGCCATGTTCCTGCTGTGTGCGGTGAAGGTACCGGATGGAGTAACTGAGATGATGATGGCTGAGTTTCAGCACCAGGAAGCAGGTCAGAGGATCAACTCTGTTCTGAAATTCTATACTGTATGGAGGTTCCGGTACCAGGTGTGGCCTCGCATGGAGGAGGGCGCTCAGCAGATCTTCAAGGTATTACTGATGGAGAAACACTTTACAATCAGACTTCTCGATGAAAATTTGACTGCTGTCTGCTTGTTCACTTTTAATTTCTATGAATGTTCTGCTCCGATATTATTTTGTTGTAAATCAATAATCTCTAACCTCTTTTACCCTTTGTGTATGTTCTTGCATAGATTCCTCCACCTAGCATTAACTTCACACTGCCCTCTCCTATCCTGGGAATGCCTTGTGTGCCCATATTTGACCCTCCATGGGTACCTGTTAATGCTGGCAGTGTTCCTGATGCAATCAGTGAAGATCAGTCTGTAAGTGTGAGTGTTGACCCACCATACCAAATCTATCCTACTATTAGGCAAAATGGCCAAGCAAACATTTAGGAAAGGACAGGGTTCTCACAGTTAAGGAAAACACGGAAATATTAGGAAATATTAAAATTTGATTTCCAGATATAGAAACTTTATTGAAATTAATGACATCTTTAAAGTCATGGAAATGTCTATACTGGATAATTATGTTTCTAGTTATCCTCTGCTCTGAAATATTTTCTCTGCCAGCTTTTGAGCAATTCACCGTTGTGCCACATTCCAATCTCAGGATGTTTATGTCTTACTAAAGACACTAAAAATTACAAGTGGTGGTTGTTTCCGCGGGGCCGGGATCCGGTGGTGTGGTTGAAGGATTTCAATCATGTATATCTATTCCGGCACCTCTGGAAAATATCTCTCAAGTTATTAAAATTTGGTTTTAATTTATTTTGACTAAATTCCAATCATAACTCAATTAGCATATTTGATCATTCTCAAATCAGATCTTATCTGGGGCCAGAATGTATTTAACCAAGGACCCTAAGAAAGGCACACCCCTTAAAGAACTGAAGAGTTTTCCTGAGTTCTCAAATCTTCATTATGGATTATGCTATTGGTGTGGAAATGAGATCATTGTACCAGTCACATTGAAACATTTAAAATGATACCAAACATGAAAGGGAAAAAACATGAATTCACAGAGTAAATAATGTGTAATTTAAGCATTCTGAGTGCACTTTTGGTGACCTGAGCCAGAGTGGAGTGGGGAAGAAAGAGTCAAGTATTGAAGAAAGACTGTGAAACAGAAGCTCTCCCACAATCTTTACCCATTGGAATATGAAATCAGATCGGTTTGTTATTTTATTGTGCATGGTTTGTTTAATGTATGAGTTCCTGAGTGCAAACCACTGGCTCAAGTCATACACCTGAAATGTTTTGTTACCAGCCACTCATTCAGTTCTTTATCTGCTGCCTCTACTGCCCTGTTTACATCTGGTATTAATGACATACATTTCAAGGTATATGTTTGAAATGGAACAATGCTAAATACAGGTGTTAATGGGGTGCAAAACATTTTGAGATGTGTTTACTTCAACAACATTCGGAAGAAATTGAAAACAATTCCATCCACATTGCAGTTGTAGTGTAGATTCTCATGGATTCTAACAACAGCAAAGAACTGCCTGCTTACCTGTCAATCAAACTATGCACAGATTTAAGAGGAAATAACCAAATGATCGGACATTTTTTAAATATATATATATACTGTACATGCACAAGACTTCACAGTTCTTCAGTATGGCTGCCTTATATTAACATGCAGTGACAGAGATCATGCGAAAAAATTTGGCATGCATGTTACTACCAGGTGTAAATGGTCACTTGTGATTAGATTAGCCAAAGTAGATCTTAGTAGCTGGATTAAACTGGGCCTATATTTCTGTGTTTCAGAAATCATTTTCGGCGCGTGCAGTGTCTCGCTCTCACCAACGGGCAGAGCACATCCTGAAAAACATGCAGCAGGAGGAAGAGAAGAGGAGACTCGGTCGTGAGGCCAGCATCATCACTGCCATCCCTATCGCTCAGGAGGCTTGCTATGAACCCACATGTAGCCCCCCGCCCGAGCAGGAGGAAGAGGGTGTGCCATTTTTGGACTATGTTCTACTATTTTTAAAGGAGTTATATCATGAGGGATCTGAGATAAAATAGTTAATTGTACTATGAAAATATACTGTAACTTTCAGAATTTAAAACTTTATCCCTGAATTATTATTAAAATTCATATTATTATAAATTATATACATAATTATATATGGTATATAATTCATATTTTTAGTTTGCAAAAATATATATATATATAGTATATTGTGGCAGATGAGTAAAGCACAGATTAGATGATACAAAAAGTGGTTTTAGAAGTCAATAAACTATAATTTGTTTTATTCCCATATCATTGAACATAAATCTACAACTCACAGCAATACATTTTGCAATTGGGTTTATCAATTTGTGCTGTTCTCAACACGCTCTTGCATTTTGTATGCATCAGATGGGCGCTTTTGGACAATCTCACTAGTTTTAAACTGGTTCGCATCTCCCACATCCTGTGTGATTTGTGCTGCATCCGAATATCCATACTTCCCTACTATAAAGTATGCCAATTAAGTATGCCAATGGAGTAGTACGTCAGAATTCTCAGTATTCATAAATAAGTAAGTGAGAAATACATGAGTGACCTACTACTTCTGGTGAGATTCTGAAGTGTGGATCGACTGGACACTTCACTATCCCATAATACCTTGGGAGCTGAGGAGATGTCACATTCAAAATGCTGGATCGGACGGCTCTTTTAAACTGTATGTGCTAAAGAAAGAAAGCTGTTCTTTTTTCTTATATGGTGCTTGTTTAACTAAACAAGAATAGATTATTTGTTATTACGTCATATATTGAGGTCACAGATCAATACCTACGTCCCCGGATGAAGTATGTCCAGAATCTATTTATATATGCATACATATAGGCATACCTAACCTGCTTAAACGTGTGTTCATCAAATGCAGTACAATTTTGACAGTACGTGATTTTGGATGCAAAGCAGCTCTCATTCTCTGATCTTGCTGCTTTGAGAACTGCCCCCTGCTGATGCAGCTCACAAAAATATGAAGTTACACAAACTTCAAGCTTGAAAAGCTATGATGCCAGAACAGTACACACATTTATTACAAAATGTACATACAGGTCAGGAGGCATTATTAATTTATAAATGTATTTTTTTTACTTATTATTTTTCATACAATTAATTGCACTAAATTAACAAATTTAAATGAAAGGACACGTCTAAATCAGAGTTGACAGCATTTGCTGTTGGACCACTAATTTTCCATTAAGCTCAGTGATCAACCCTCTGACTGTACATGATCAACCCTTTCAGAACATGCTCATTTAGATGAAGAAATTATGTGCAAAAATAATATGTGGTGTCCGCTTCTTTGTCAGTAGAAGATGTGATGAACCTGACATCTCGTCGTCTGTCCGTCAGCCCCTCCTGTGCCTCCAGTAACTCCCACAGAAACTACTCCTTCCGCAGAGGCTCTGTGTGGTCAATGCGGTCTGTGCTCAGTGCTGAAGGTAAAAAGCGTTCTGGACTCTATGATCAGTTCATTTTCTTCCCACAAACACATTTAGATCAGGAGTCATAAAATGATATTTTCATTGCCACTCATTGATTTTATCGTTTTTTTATTTGCTGGGTTTTTTTTACCTTATAAGATGATGAGAACACAACAGAACTCACACCAACACATCACATGCTGCAGCCCCCCCAGGCCGTCTTCCCGCCATGCATCTGTGCTGCCGTGTTACCTATTGTGCACCTGATGGAAGATGGAGATGTTCGGGAGGATGGAGTTGCAGGTGAGTGCCAAATAAATCTTCCAACAAACCAAATTAAATGTGCGGATTGGAGCAACGAAAATTTCAAAGCATTCTGTTAAAACCCGCTCCTGCTCCACTCTGGGTTTTCCTTTCCCTTTTATTGCCATAATGTATGTGAAAGGAACACTTCTTCATGTTTTCTTGCTCACATTCTCTGCAGCATGCAATTTTTAAAAACATTTTACCCATTGTTCCTTTAAACCTTCAAACTACTGGGTTTTCCCTCTAAAAAAGTAACACTCATATTCCAATAGTATGTGCTGTTGCTCAGCAAGTCCTGTGGAACTGCCTGATTGAAGATCCAGCACTGGTTCTTAGACACTTCCTAGAGAAACTCACAGTCAGTAACAGACAGGTAAGAAAAACTGATAAGTCAGCTTTCAGAAAGGTAGTGTGGTGTAAAATTTTATGATTATTGTCCTCAGGATGAGCTGATGTACATGCTGCGGAAACTGCTTCTTAACATTGGGGATTTGCCTGCACAGACCTCACACATTCTTTTTAACTATCTGGTGAGATTTTAACTTGCTTTTTGAACATTAATGTGAGAACTAAGGAAGGATTTGTCTCAGGATATGTCTGCTAAATAAATGAAGCATAGAGAAACAGGGTCTCTTGTTATAGAGGTGATTAAATATATATGGGGTGACCGGGGCTAGTTTTCTCTAGTGATGTTTTTTTTGTGTTGGTTTAAAAAACCTATTTCAAAACACGTGAAAATAATCTCTAATTTGTATCTTTACACTTGCTTTTATTTCCCAAGTTTTTATTTCTTTGGCTTTGTATAAGTATTTTAGTTGTCATTGTATGTATTAAGTTTGACGTTAAAATGGGAATCTCTGAACATCACTTTGGTCCATTCTTGTGGTTTTGAAAGTGCTCTATAAATAAAAGTTGAGTTGAGTTGAGTTGAATTAGAATACAAAGTACATTTTCAGTAGCATATTCTTTATTTATTTTTTTACATACACTGAGCATTCTATTAAGAACACTATGGTCCTAATAAAGTTCCCGACGTGGTTTTCTGCTGTTGTAGCCCATCTGCCTCAAAGTTTGTTGTGTTGTGCATTTGCGTTGTGCATTCTGAGAAGCTATTATGCTCACTACAAATGTACAGAGGGGTTATCTTAGTTAACGTAGCCTTTCTGTCACCTCGAACCAGTCTGGCCATTCTCCGTTGACCTCTCTCACAAGACATTTCCATCTGCAGAATTGCCACTCACTGGATATTTTTGGTTCTTGACACCATTCTGAGTAAATTCTAGAGACTGTTGTGCATGAAAATACAAGGAAATCCGCAGTTACAGAAATTCTCAAACCAGCCCATCTAGCACAAATAACCATGCCACGGTCAAAATCACTTTTCCCCATTCTGATGGTTGATGTGAACATTAACTGAAGCTCCTGACCCGTACCTGCATGATTTTATACATTGCACTGCTGCCACATTATTGGCTGATTAGATAATTGCACGAATAAGTAGGTGTTCCTGGTAAAGTGATCAGTGAGTGTATATATTCTAACTGAAATCACCATGGTCATTAATAGATAAGATATTATTCTAGAGTTAGGATGTTTATTTAATACAGCCCTAGAATCCTAAGTTGAACTAGTCAGACTTTAACTTGTCAGTTTTTTTTTTCCTTTTCTCTAAGGTGGGCTTGATCATGTACTTTGTAAGGACTCCCTGTGAGTGGGGCATGGATGCCATATCAGCCACACTGACCTTCCTATGGGAGGTGGTAGGTTATGTGGAGGGACTCTTTTTCAAAGACCTTAAACAGACTATGAAGAAAGAACAGTGTGAGGTCAAGCTCTTGGTTACTGCCTCCATGCCAGGTTGCATATTTCATCATTTTTCCATACAGAGAATAATATCCTCAAGTTGCATGAAAACCAGCATAATATCTTACTATTGTCCTGATCATGTTCATATTTCTCATTACTGTACCTGTAATTGCGTACCTAGGAACCAAAACCCTAGTCGTTCATGGACAGAATGAATGTGATATTCCCACCCAGTTACCAGTGCATGAAGACACCCAGTTTGAAGCCCTTTTGAAGGTCATTGTCATAGCTGTAGCAGTTTTTCTATGACTGGAATATGTAGTGGTACAAAATGTATTCAGTCTGTGAATAATGCACAACATGGCACAAACAACAATATGGATAAGTTATTAGATCATTATTAGACTGACTAAACTGAATTCAGGATTATAAAATGGATAGTTTTGGTCCAAATTGTGTGCCACTCACACTAAAATACACAAAACACCTGTTTATATAGCTGTATTTTATATATAAGTGCACAGCACTTAAAGAATAATGTGGGTTTACCTATCAGGGACTATTTCTTAAATTTGCTTAATAAAATAATTTTTTGAATGAGAATTTGTGTCCTGCTGTATTGTGAATATAATCTCTGCTCCACGTCCTTACTAACAATACATTCTAGCTCTATATTCACAGTATAGCTTCTTCTTTGTGTGGCATAATGCTTATGTTTTTCACACCAGGAGTGTCTTGAATTCTTCAATATACCAGAAGCTCGGTCTGCTAACTATTTTCTAATGGATAAACGTTGGAACCTTATCCACTATGCTAAGGTTTGTTGTGCTAATATCTGAACTGATCTAGGCTTTTCATTGGATAAATTGTGTGCATACGTAATTGTAAACACCACATTGTTTGTATATTGACTGAAAATTGTCTTCTGTTTTGGTACATATCTCGATATCAGACCTATGTGCGTGACATCTACCCTTTCAGAAGATCAGTGTCTCCTCAGCTCAACCTTGTTCACATACTTCCAGAAAAGGGACAGGAGCTCATTCAGAAACAGGTGTGTGTTGTGAATCTCAGTGGAGGAGAGTTAATGAACCAGGTTCGGTACAGGTTCAGCTAACATAATAAGGAGTATGAGTAACACGAGTAAGGTGTCATTATCCACCTTTTCCTGAATGCAGAAGCATTCCATGATTCATAAAGGATGCCTGTTTTCGTTTTCTGGTCTCCAGTGTTTTCACTCGCATCGGCATATGTATTTAGTGGATCATTTTATGTTTAGCATATTAAATTGCCCAATCAAAAACATGTGGCTCCATAATGTCGATTCTTATCAGAGTCACAATGACTGTCTTTTGAGAGTGCCTCACCAGTGTTGGTAGATGACATGAAGCGATAGCTCTAGGTTAGTTTCATTGATATTATTAACTATGAGTTGAGAGACAGCCAACAACTGCACAAGTTAGGCCGGAACTAATTTTTAGACCCTGTTCCACCTGGTATTAATATGCAATTCGGGTGATCGATCACATGTGGTCAGCCCGAAATACAGGTCTAAAATGGGTCTAAAATGTTATGTGATCGGATCACAAAAACCACGTAAAAAAACGCATGTGACCACATCATATTTGAGGTGTAAACGCTAATCTGTGTATTGTATGCATCCCGGAAGAAGTGAAGCGCCACCCCTCACCTGTCAATCAACTGTTGCTCTAAAACAAGAGTTTAAACTCTGAATGTTACAAGCAGCTTCAAAAGGAAATTACCATCCGATCATAAAATTTTAAAAAGCTGATACATACACAATCAGGAGAGCTTCACTGATCTTCTTTAGTGTGTCTGATATCAACACAGAGGACAAACACAAACACCTGAAGCTCCTTTAAAACAGGTAATCCACTAAAATAACAGATAGCTCTTCTTGACGTGTTGTGTTTATGCTTATATTTTTGTTTAGATTTTTTTATCCCCATTTCTCCCAGTTTGGAATGTCCAATTCCCACTACTTAGTAGGTCCTCGTGGTGGCGCAGTTACTCACCTCAATCTGGGTGGCTGAGAACAAGTCTCAGTTGCCTCCGCTTCTGAGACCGTCAGTCCACGCATCTTATCACGTGACTTGTCGGGCATCATGGAAACCAGATTCAGAAAACAGTACAGCGGCAATCAGAATCAACACGGCACCACCCATTGGTTGCTCAGGAAAACTATGGATAAAGCAGAATCATTTTTGACTCCATGTAGGGTGAATTAGGGTAAATTGGGACTCTTAATTTGTCATTGCCGTTATGTGATTTAAATGGCTACATCAGGTTCATCCCATACTAGTTTAGGATGAACTTAATGCAAATTTTTATTAAGTGAAGAATGTACACATAATCATATATAATTAATCTTAAGTGTCAAACTTTACCAGTTGTCCCTCTTTAGCTTTATTCACCCTATAATATGTTTTAATTAGAACAGATTTCTCATTTACATTCAGATACTTTATCACACAGATAATCAATCATTTGTTATATGACCTCTTAGTGCTTTCCTTTCATGTGGTTTGTATGTTTTTTCAGGTGTTTTCTAGAAAGCTGGAAGAGATCGGCCGAGTCCTTTTCATCATCTCGCTCACCCAGCGTATGCCTGCCATGCACAAACAATCCCACGTCTCCATGCTTCAGGAAGACCTTCTACGACTTCCTTCATTTCCACGCACTGCCATAGATGCAGAGTTCACCCTATTCAATGAGCCTTTAGGTGAGTCTGGAAAACAATGTGATCCTAGTCCTGTATTTTATATGGCCTTTTTCAGTCAGCATACAGGTTGCCTAATAATTTTGCACTACTAACTGGAACAATAAAAACAGCTGTTCTTTTTTGAACAACTATGCCATTTTTGTTATGTTTAAAAATGTCTAGGTTACGTATGTAACCTCCATTCCCCAATGGAGGGAACGAGACGTTGTGTCGGAGAAGCGACACTAGGGGTCTCTCTTGAGCGCCGAAATATGCCTCTGACTTATGAAAAAAGGCCAATGAGAAGTTGGCAGACAGTATTTGCATACCCCGCCCCCGGACATACGGGTATTTAGGCAGGCAAATACGGGAGTTCATTCAGGATTTTTCTGACGAGCCGGAAATGGTCCGGCCATAACAGTAGCTCGGCTCAGGGACGTGGTGGGGAGGACACAACGTCTCGTTCCCTCCATCAGGGAACGGAGGTTACATACGTAACCTAGACGTTCCCCTTCTGTCGCTCTCTCGGCGTTGTGTCGGAGAAGCGACACTAGGGGTCCCACTTAAATCATGCCATGCGCTGAGCCGTGTACGTGAACTGCTGATACAGAAGCGGGCAGGTATTCTTACGTGCAAATGCGACTAGCTTTATCAGGCTGCACATACATTCCCCAATGCCCCATTAAAGTCATCAGAATCCTTCTGGTTACCCTAGTGAGGGGAACAAGGCTCTTTTCTCTCTATGTTTCTCTCATAGAGCAATCACGGCCAGGGCCCTTACATGCATTAAGGGAAGGGGGTCTTACCCAGTTTCCTATTCTTTCAGGGGGAGAAGACCCTGCGGAGACCACACCTACCCTGCAGGGGAGGTAAAGGTGGCGAATACATCACATGGCTGCTTAGGTCCTATGTGGGAAAGCTGACGCGGTGGTAGATCCAACCTCGTAGAGGGGGGAGTTGCTACAGCACGGCGACCGAGGCAGCTGGAACTGCCTAAGTGAGACACGGGGGTCCACTCGTGAGGGGACAGTACTGCGGAGATTACACACAGGGGGAGTCCGCGTAGGAGGCCTTTAACCTGTGGAGCACCTAATCCAGTACAGGGTAGATTAAGTACCCATAGTGGATTGGGTCGGCGAGTTCCTCCCCTGAACTGCAGACCCATGAGGGCTAGGGAGGAATCAACCAGGGATCCGAGAGGTGGGATCTCCTGGGAAAGAAGGCACACTATTTTACCTCGGCTGAGGGAAAGGGCGCTAGCTGCAAGTGGTTCACCCGGCCAGTTCGTCAGCGTGTTACCGAGTTCTACGGGCTCGGACCTGAGAAGACACAAGACGATACCGACTCAACCCGGAGATTGTAGAATCTCGTGAATGTATTGGGTGTTGCCCACCCTGCTGCTCTACAGATGTCTGCTAGGGAGGTGCCCTTGGCCAGTGCCCACGAGGACGCAACACTTCTGGTTGAGTGCGCTGGAACCCGCAAAGGGGGGGGGGCACGGCCTGGGTGTGATAAGCCAATGAAATGGCATCAACAACCCAGTTGGCGAGCCTCTGTTTGGAGGCAGCGTTCCCTTTCTGCTGTCCCCCGAAGCAGACAAAGAGCTGCTCAGAACGTCTAGAGCTCTGCATGTGGTCCAAATAGATACGCAAAGCACATACCGGACACAGCAATGTAAGGGCTGGGTCTGCCTCTTCACTACCTGATCTCTGAAGGGGGTGGTAGGAACCTTGGGCACGTAGCCCGGTCACGGTCTTAGGATCACATATGTGTCTGCCAGACCGAACTCCAGGCAAGTGTCGCTGACAGAGAAGGCTTGCAGGTCCCCGACCCTCTTGATGGAGGTGAGCGCGATCAGCAGGGCCGTTTTGAGAGAGAGGGCCCTGAGTCCAGCTGAGTCTAGCGGCTCGAAGGGGGGGTCTCTGGAGGCCCGCGAGGACCACTGAGAGATCCCAGGAGGGGAACAGGCTTGGCCGGGGGGATTTAGCCTCCGGGCACCTTTTAGGAACCTGACGATTAAGTCGTGCTTACCCAGAGAATTGCCGTCTACTGTATCGTGGTGAGCCACGATGGCGGCGACATACACCTTGAGGGTGGACAGGGACAGCCTCCCCTCGAGCCTCTCCTGTAGGAACAAAAGCACTGACCTAACTGTGCACCTCTGTGGGTCTTCGGCTCGGGAAGAACACCAATTTGCGAACAAGCGCCACTTTAGGGCGTAAAGATGCCTGGTAGAAGGGGATCTGGCTTGGTTTATTGTGTCTACGATGGTCGGTGGTAGACCGGCGAGCTCTTCCGCGTCCCGTCCAGGGGCCAGACGTGGAGGTTCCAGAGGTCTGGATGTGAATGCCAGAGCGTGCCCCGTCCCTGAGAAAGAAGGTTTTTTTGAACGGGAGTTTGAGCAAAGCCTGGTTGAAAACTCGCCGGTTGACAGGCTCTATCTCATCTTTGAGTAAAAGAGTGACGCCCACGAAGGGGAGCGGGGGCCTGGCAAACTGAATTGCGTAACCGAGTCGAATGGTCTGGTGCAGCCAGCGTGACTGGTTGGGCAGTGAAAGCCACGCCTCTAAACTCCGTGCTAGGGGCACCAAGGGGACGAGTATTTTGGACGTACCTGGCGGGGCTTTGCAGCGGGACGGAGCAGGTAGTGTGGCGTCGGGAGGCACGGGTGTGTCCCGAGGCTCTAGTGCTGAGAACAAACTCAAAGCACTTACCTTGCTCCGAGGGTCCGGCAGGGGCCAGGTTCGTGACTGAGGAGGAGGTCCGATGTTGGCGTCCTCTAGACTTGTCTGAACTGGCCGGCTGTGGAACAGTCGTGGGCGGTGTCCGTATCCAGTGTCCCAGGACTGTTGAAATCTGGCGGCAGAGTGCTGTGAGAACGGCATTTGCGGGCCAGGTGACCCAGAGACAAAAGGAAATAGCTCTATTTTTGAGAATGTTAGGGGGTGCGGCCAATGAAATGAATTCAACAAAAAGATTCTCCTCCCGGCCCCCCACCAGGGAACAGAGTTGTCTTACCAGCTCCGGAGCTAACATCTCGGTCTCTGGGTCGGCCTGGGAGCCTTCCGGGTCCTCAAGGGGGTCCATGAGACGAGGGGCGTCCAACTTCTGCGGGGAGCTCGACACTGGGGCTGAGAGCTGGGCCCACTCTTGTTTGTTGAGGCGGAGCAACACTTTCTTACTTTCTCTTTCCGTTTTAACACAGAGGACTCCCTCGGTGAGCAGACAGGGCATGGCCCATGGCAGTAGGTTTGCGGCAGGGCAAGATGTGTGAAATAGCCTCCGTCTGTTTCTTCACTGCTGAGGACTGCTGGGCGGAGTCGTCAAGTGGTGTCGCCGAATGGACGGAGCTGGGAGACGGGAGCATTTGAGAAAGCGTGCTTTGTCTACCTCCTGTACTGCGACCAGGTCCAGTCCATGTGTTACGTTTCCGGACCACGAGGGTGGCCATCGCCTGTTCGAGTGCAGTTCCTGCGGCACGTCAAGAACAGGACTATCCAAGTGCAAATTTTGAAGTGCCTTGGCCCGGTGGACTTCCGGGGGCCATGGCGTGCAGGGGGGAGCGGTCTGGGACCGTTTTAACACAGAGGGTGGATATGTTCTCGCACTGAAAACATAGACCATTCATAAAAACGCTGCCTGCGTGTGATCGCACCCAGGTACACGAGGCAGTTTTTATGATCATCAGAGGTGGGGAGAAATCATCCGCATCCAGAAACTACACAGGGGCGGAAAAACATCTTTAAAAAGACGCGTCCTGAAAAGGATGTCCAACGCAGCTGTGTTTTGCTCTTTTTAGAGGAAATTACTCTTTTAAATAAAATCACTCTTTATAGAATAACTCTTTCGAGTTGTCTGCGCTGTCGAAGCGCCCAGGGGCAACATTGCACAGCCGTGCATGCGCCATCGAATCCAACAGCATGCAGAGCGTCAGAGGAATAAACAGGAACTGGTGTGTGACTCGCAGCAGACTGCATGCACGACCATCGGCTCCGAAGAAATTTTCTGAATGAACTCCCGTATTTGCCTGCCTAAATACCCGTATGTCCGGATGCGGGGTATGCAAATACTGTCTGCCAACTTCTCATTGGCCTTTTTTCATAAGTCAGAGGCATATTTCGGCGCTCAAGAGAGACCCCATAGTGTCGCTTCTCCGACACAACGGCGAGAGAGCGACAGAAGGGGAACATGTTTTTTTTCCTGTTCATGTGTTTGTTACTGTAAATCTTGCCTTCTCAAGGATAAAGTATACTTTGGTTGTCTGTCTCATGCACAGTGTGTATTTTGTCATCAGCACAGTCTGCGCACAGCCCATTTTTTTGTTGATGTGTGTCTGTGCACGTTGTCTACGCATACACCTGGAGTTGACTTTACCAAAGTCTGTTTATGACAAGTCACTCTGCGGCCATATATGTAACACCTCTGGGCAACCCGCAGTAAGCTATTTTCCATGGATAGCTTACAGCTCCTTTCTACCTGATTGGGGAAAGACAGAAATCTCCAAAATGGATGGTCAAGATTAGAAAATAATATATATTAAATCAGCAATAAAGTCTGACAACATCTTATCATACATTTTGCTACTTCAGGTCAGATCACACTAAAAAAATATAAACATGCTCTCAAATTTCTGCAGTAGTATGTTCACACTGAAAATGCCTTTAAAAAACAACCGGTACCAGGATGTTGCACTTCTTCAACTAAAGAAATGTCTGGAAATTTGGAACACTTCATGCACTCAATGGTCGTGGCTAGCGCTGTGTAGAATAAAGGGCAGGATTACCTGGCTGTGCTGCTGGCCTGACAAATACATTTTAATTAATGGTGAATGTGACAACTAGCAGAACTTGTGAGGACAGCACCTTGCAAATGTGAGATAAATGCTTTACCATCACCCCCACGCTGTGCGAATATGTACATTGTTTGAAATATAAGTGTTGAACTTAGATTGGCTAACATGCTTAAGCTAGCAGCAACACATTGCCTGCATTTGAAACGTCACTTCCATCAGCTGAAATACAACAAGTGCTTCCGTGGAGTAAATCAATTTTAGTCTTCCATTTGGAACAATAGTACACTTTAAAATTCATGCACTAGAAGGCTGAGAGCCTAGTGTAACTGCAGAGTGTATAGTGTGTCAAATGGAAAACAGCTTATTTTTCAGGGTTGTCCAGCCAGTGTACTGTATATACACATTCTCGATGAAAACTGGCAAGCGGCGTTTCTATCAAAAAGGTGATTGACTAAGGCAGGGCTTCTATTCCTCCAATTGCATATTCAGCATTACGATTTCTCCCTTTCATAAGTATACCAGTGACCCGTCTTATTCTACACAGTCTGACTATACTAAAAAGTATCACAAACAGTGGAGTCTGTACGGTACACTTTAAAAGGTCTTAAAGCTCTCAACCGTGTGAGAGGCGGAATGTTGTGCGCAAAAACTAAGTGTACCTTAGCCTTCAGTCTCTGTTCAGTTGGCTATCTGGTGTTTTAGAAAGCCTAGCAGGTGTTCATTTAAATTATGGGTTGAGAAGTGCATGTTTAACTGTAAAAACAAGGTATTGATTGAGTGGCATGAAACCATGCACAGCAAGTAGCAATGATTTTTATTGTATTACCTTTTCAGGCAAAGAGCTCTTTGGTTTGGACACATTACATAAGGTTCTGTGGATTAAACTGCTGGAGGAGATGTTTCTGGGCATGCCCAGTGAATATCCCTGGGGTGATGAGATTATGCTATTTCTGAATGTGTTTAATGGTGCCCTGCTTCTGCACCCTGAGGACAGCGCCCTCCTCAGGCAATACAGTGCCACTGCCATCAACACAGCTGTACACTTTAACCACCTCTTCTCACTCAGCGGCTATCAGTGGATCCTTCCAACCATGCTGCAGGTTAGCAGCACACATACAAAACTATGTATCTTTTCCCATTTCCTCTATAATGTCTTATTTTTATGATGTTTATTTTGTTTTTTATTGTTACTTTGCCTCACTGCACATGGAAGACATATGCAGATTATGAGAGTAACCCATTGCTGCGTCAAGGGATTGAGTTTTGCTGCAGGCAGTTCTATATTCTCCACCGTAAACCGTTCATCTTGCAGCTCTTCGCTAGTGTGGCGCCACTGCTTGAATTCACTGTAAGATCACTGATCTTTAATAACCTTAATCCTAGAATGCATTGGCAACTTAACCTTATCTAATCAGTCAATCATGTGGCAGCAGTGTAATGTAGAAAATCATGCAGATATGGGTCAAGAGCATCAGTTAATGTTCAAATCAACCATTAGAGTGGGGGAAAATGTGATCTCAGTGATTTAGACCATGGCATGATTGTTGGTGCCCTACAGGCTGATATGAGTATTTATGTAACTGCTGATCTTCTGGGATTTACACACGCAACAGTCTCTAGAGTGTATAGAGAATGGTGCGAAAAACATTGAGCGGCAGTTCTGTGGATGAAAATGTCTTGTTGTTGAAAGAGGTCAACAGAGAATGTCCAGACTGGTTCGAGCTGACAGAAAGGCTATGGTAACTCAGATACCTCTGTACCATTGTAGTGAGCAGAATAGCATCTCAGAATGCACAACATGTCAAACCTTGAGGCGGATGGGCTACAACAGCAGAAGACCATGTTGGGCTCCACTTCTTGACAGGCAAGAACAGAAAACTGAGGCGGCATTGAGTTTACCAATTGTGTACCTCAGCAGAAATCCAGTATCCTATTCTAAGCTGACAGTAGTGGTACCCAGAGGGGTCTTCTGTTGCTGTAGCCCATCCATCTCAATGTTTGATGTTTTGTATTTTCAGAAATGCTTTCTGCATAGCACTGTTGTAACGTGTGTTTATTTGGGTTACTGTAACCTTCCTGTCAGCTTGGACCAGTCTGGCCATTCTCCTCTGACCTCACTAACAACCCTTTGTCTTTACTCTCTAGAGAGTATTGTGTGTGAAAATCCCAGGAGATCAGCAGTTACAGAAATACTCAAACCAGCACGTTTGGCACCAACAATCATGCCACGATCGAAATCATAGAGATCAAATATTTTCCCCCATTCTGATGGTTGATGTTAACATTAACTGAAGCTCCTGACCCGTATCTGCATGATTTTATACAATACAATGCTGCCACATGATTGGCTGATTAGGTAATTGCATGAATAATAGATGTATAGGTGACCTAATAAAGTGGCCGGTGAGTGTATGCGCTTATTCTTTATAAAATTACTTTTTGTAAAATAAACTGTAATTAAAATTGTATTAATAATTTACATTTTTAAATGGTTAATATATTCTTTAGGAAAAGTTGCAGATTCAAACATACAATGGAGTTGTTCAGGAGCTTACCCAAAATTCTGTAATCATTTACTCGCCTTCATGTCATTCTGAACCTTTATGATGTCTTAAATGGAACACAAAAGGAGTTATCTTGCAGAATATACAAGCTGCTCTTTTCCAATGCAATATAACTTTCATTTTATGGAAAAGAGTAGCTTGTACATTTTGCTAAACATACATTTTTGTGCTCCACGGAAGAAAGAAACTCATACAGGTCTTAAACGACATGAAAATGAGTAAATGGTGACATAATTTTCATAAATTAATGGGTGAGCTATCCCTTTAAAGACCCTTCATTTACTGTAGATTGTGTAATTCTGTTAACACATGTTATTCTGCAGTGCATTTATGAAGTGATCTTTTCCAGATACGCACTAGTACTGGTCTATCGAAAGGCGTGTCTTCACAGTGCCTTTTTGACCTCCTGGTTTCTTTGGAGGGAGAGACTGCAGATTCCCTAGATGCTCTGGAGCTGGTGAAGGCTGAGAAACCTCTCCGTTCTCTAGGCAAGTTTTCATGTTGGGCTCATGAAGGATACATACAGTAGCTTGGATCTACTCTTGTGCTCAAATTTCGCTATTGGGGACTATCAAAGTGTTTTTTGGTTTCAGATTTTTGCTATGGTAATGAAGATCTGGCCTTCTCGATCAGTGAGGCCATTAAGTTGGGTGTCACCGTGGTTGCTTATGCCCCAGAATCCTACCGCAGGTTTGTCACTTGCAGATTTCAAACAAATTGTCAATGGGTAGCCTTAAAAGGATCATTCAAAATAGGAAGAAATTCTCTGGTTTCTTTTTTCCTGTCAGTCTGCAGATGCTGATGGTTCTGGAGGCTTTGGTTCCTTGTTATCTGCAGAAGTTGAAGGGTAACACACAGACTCTAGAGTCAGCATCTGCAGCAAGGGATGAGATTGCTGCTATAGCTGCTCTGGCTACATCTCTTCAGGCTCTGCTATACAGTGTGGAGGCATTGACACGGTCAGTCCCAGCACACAAGCCGTTGCTTTAATTACTTACTGCTCTGTGCTGCATTTCTCAATAACGATCGATCTTAGCTGTTAAGAGCATTTCTACGAGTCATTTTACGAATGTTTGTTATTTGTTTACGGGCTTTTCCAAAAACTGCACTTATCATGAACATGCAATGATGTGCTTTTAGCGCTACTTAAGAGAGTTGCTGTCCATGTGACAGTGCTGAAATGTGAGCATATAGTTCTGTTCATCATTGTAACTTCATTACATTTGTGCATAACTTTACAATCATTTGTAATTTACCTCACTAAAAATCTATTTTACACAATCTGCTTCTATAAGTGTTCATTTGTAATATTTCTTTTTCACAAATTCCTCTCGATATAAAAGCTTCCAGGATTAGTGAAAACATTGGAGGACCTTTGTAGGATCCTGCTAATTACAAAAATTAATTGACTATTACAAGGTTCACTGTTAATGCAGAGTACAAAATAAGGAGACGTTTGGAAGATGCGCTTTAGGGACATTCACCAATAAAACGGAGGTCTGCTCTGTACTCCCAAAAGTAATAATGGTGACAGCAATGCTTCAGGTGTGGTGCTACACAACTTGTAGTGCTGGCGAGAGAGCCTTTGGTGTCAGACAGGAAGAGGAGATGAGGATAAAAAAATCTGCCAAATTAATAAATGTAAATGTAGGATAATGAGCAAATATATATATATATATATACGGACACTTTTCATGCACAGCATCAAGTTAATTACTTTTTTCTTCTCTCTAATATCAGTTTATACAGTTTTCTGCATCAATAATTCCACCACTTTGTTGTTACCAACTAGTCTACACAAATAACGTCTAGATTACGAATGTAACCTCTGTTCCCCGATGGAGGGAACGAGACGTTGTGTCAGAGAAGCGACACTAGGGGTCTCTCTTGAGCACCGAATATACCTCTGATCTATGAAAAAACCCAATGAGAAGTTGGCAGCTAGTGTTTGCATACCCCGCCCCCGGACATACGGGTATAAAGGCGAGGCAAATAATAGAGTTCATTCAGGATTTTTCTGAGGAGCCGGAAATGGTCCGGCCACTACAGCAGCTCGGCTCAGCGACGTGGCCAGGAAGGACACAACGTCTCGTTCCCTCCATCGGGGAACGGAGGTTACATTCGTAACCTAGACGTTCCCCTTCTGTCGCTCTCTCCACGTTGTGTCGGAGAAGCGACACTAGGGGTCCAATTTAAATTACGCCATGCGCCGAGCCGTGTACATGATCTGACACCGGAGCGCGCAGGTGTTTTTTACAAACTACACGTACCCCTCCCCAATGCCGCACAAAAGTCATCGGAATCCTTTTGGTTACCCTGACAGGGGAACAAGGCGACGCTTGCCAACCTGGGTACGGGCCAAGCCTGGCTGGGCCTCTTTTCTCTCTATGTTTCTCGCATAGAGCAATAGAGAGCCGGGGCCCTTACACGCACTGAGGGAAGGGGGTCTTACCCAATTTCCTATTTTTTCAGGGGGAAAAGACCCTGCGGAGACCACCCCTACCCAGCTTGGGAGGTAAGGTGGTGAATACATCACATGTGTTTTTAGGCGACACGTGGAAGTGGCGCGGTGGTAGATCTAGCCTCAGCGAGGGGGAGTTGCTACAACACGGCGACCGGAGGACAGCCGGAACTGCCTAAGAAAACCGCTCGTAAGGGGACCGTATCACGGAAAATACACACAGGGGGAGTCCGCGTATGAGTCCTCACCCTGTGGAGCACCTATTCCAGTACAGGGTAGATTTGAGTACCCGCAGTGGATTGGGTCGGCAAGTTCCTCCACCGAACTGCGGACCCATGAGGGCTAGGGAGGTATCGACCATAGATTCGAGTTGAGTGGAATCTCATGGGAAAAAAGATGCACAGTTTTACCTCAAGTGAGGGAAAGGGCGCTATATGCAAGCGATTCACCCGGCCAGCCCATCAGCGTGATACAGAGTTCTACTGGCTTGGACCTGAGAAAACACAGGATGAAACTGTCTCAACCCTGAGACTGTAGTATCTTGTAAAGGTGTTGGGTGTCTGCCAGGGAGGTACCCCTGGCCAGTGCCCACGAGAACGCAACACTCCTTGTCGCGTGAGCTCGGACCCGCAAGGGGGGGGGGGGGCACGGCCTGAGTGTGATAAGCCAATGAAATGGCATCTACTACCCACAGAAAGGTCCTTCCTCAGGGGAATTCGCCAGGGAGGGGCTGTCGCGAGGTGTACGAGGTCCAAGAACCAGGCCCGGGTGGGCCAGTATGGAGCCACTAGTGTGACTTGCTCCTCGTCCTCCCTGACCTTGCTCCTCGTCCTCTACTGCGGAAACGGACGCCCGCGAAGGGGGGGGGGGGTGGCAAACTGAATTGTGTAACCAAGTCGAATGGTCCGGTACAGCCAGTGTGACTGGTTGGGCAGTGAAGGCCACGCCTCCAAACTCCGTGCTGGGGGTACCAAGGGGACGAGTATTTTGGACGTACCCGCCGGGGGCTTCGCAGCGGGGCGAAGCAGGTAGTGTGGCGTCAGGAGGCAAGGGTGCGTCCCGAGGCTTTGGTGCTGAGAACAAACTCAAAGCACTTACCTTGCCGGGCGCGGGTTCGTGACTGGAGGAGGAGGTCCGGTTGCAGGCGTCCTCTAGACTCGTCAGAACTGGCCAGCCGGGGGACCATCGTGGGGCTGAAGGCGGACTGTGGCCGTGTCCAGCATGCCGGGACTCTTGAGGCCTGGCAGCAAAGTGCCGTGAGAACTGCATTTGCGGGCCAGTTGACCCAGAGACAAAAAAGGAAATAGCTCTATTATTGAGAATGTGAGTACGGGGGCTGCGGCAAATAATGAAATTAATTCAACAAGGATTCTCCTCCCGGCCCCCCACCGGGCGTCCATCATCTGCGGGGAGCTCGATGCCGGGGAGCTGGGCCCATGTTTTCTGAAATTTGCGGAATGAACTCTAGTATTTGCCTAGCCTTTATACCTGTATGTCCGGGGGCGGGGTATGCAAATACTAGCTGCCAACTTCTCATTGGCTTTTTTTTCATAGATCAGAGGTATATTCAGTGCTCAAGAGAGACCCCTAGTGTTGCTTCTCCGACACAAAGTGGAGAGAGCGACAGAAGGGGAACTACATTTATTTACTTATTAATCTATTCATCCATTTAGCCTATCTATTTTATGCTTTTTTAATAATAATAATATTAGACATGTCTGTTCAAATAAAAATAAATAAAACACATATCCTGATATGAAAGTCTCAGCATAAAGTATAGCTATTGGTATTTAAATTGTATGAAGTATAATTTTGTGATTGTCTGAATAATTCTATGTGCTTACGCTCTTAATGCTGTGCAATTAATCCAGAGCACTCGTAAATCTATTGGCATTGACATAAATGTTGTGTTTTGCTAAGTTTGCTGCTTCATTATTTGTAAATTATTGTTTCACATGTTTCTATGGTATACTGGAAAACAATGATAAACGTTTCATAACTTTTAAAGGCTTTTATTGGCAAAAACGTTTTTTTTTTTTTTTTTGTCAATATTTTCAGTGTTGACCCTTGTTCTTCATAACCTCTGCAATTCTCTCTTGCGTGCTGGATATCAGCTTCTGGGCCAAATCCTGACTGATGGCAATCCATTCGTGACTTATTAGTGCTCGGATTTGATCACAATATGTGGGCTTCTGTTTGTCCACTTGCCTTTTGAGGATTGACCACAGGTTCTCTATGGGATTAAGATCCAGGGAGTTGCCTGGCCACGGATCCAATATTTCAATGTAATGATCTCCGAGCCACTTCATTATCACACTTGCCTTGTGACATGGTGCTCCATCATGCTGGAATGCACGGATCATCACCAAATTGCTCACAGGACTCATGGTAGCGTTCACCTTTTCTTCTTCACCTTTTCCAGATGTCCCAAACAGTCGGAAGGGGGCTTCATCAGAGAAAATATCTTTGCACCAGTCTTTTGCTTTCCAATCCTTGTACTTCCTGCAGAATTTCAGTCTGTCCTTGATGTTTTTCTTGGGGAGATGTGGCATCTTTGCTGCCCTTCTTTACACCAGGCCATTGTTCAAAAGTCTTTGCCTCACTGTGCATGCAGATGCGCTCACACCAACATGCTGCCAATATTGAGCAAGCTCTGCACTGGTGGTGACACGATTCCGTAACTGACTCCTCAGGAGGAGACGGTCCTGGTGCTTGCTGGACACTCTGGGACGTCCTCAAGCCTTCTTCACTGGAGTTGAACTTCTCTCCTTGAAGTTTTTTATGATCCGGTAAATGGTTCTTTCAGGTGCAATATTCTTTGCAGCAATTTCCTTGCATGTGAGGCAATTTTGTTGCAAAGTGATGATGGCTGCACATCTTTCTTTAGAGGTAACCATTGCTAACAAGAACACAATGATTGGAAGCACTTCTTCTCTCCTTTTAAAGCAAACAGTGTGCTCTTATAATCCAATCAGTATAATAAAGTGATTTCACCTGACTAGTACTCATTAACACTTTCCCATGATTTTAGAAAATGAGACCATGAAGTTCCTTTTTAGGCATCATGAGTCATTTTTAAAATTTTTATGTAATTGCTATTTCTCAGACCTATGACTGCACCTCAGATGAGTCGATGTGATCAAGGCCACAAGGGAGCAACCACAGCTAACCATGCCATGTCTGGAGGACCAAACACCAGGTCAGGCAGATATGACATTTTAAAAGTACCAGGATATTTGTTCACTCATTATATAAAGAGTATTGTGGTACAGTGGTACTGTCAGGATCAGTGTTTAAAAAACATCAGATGTGACCTAGTTGATATTATATTGGATTTATGTTTTTTTGCGGTTTCTTTTTCCCTGTCTTCTGTACGAAAAAGCATGAAAAGTGCAAACACCCTATTGCCTTCTTAATTGGACTAAGTTTCATTAAAGAAAATGTCAAAAGAAAAGTCTGATTGGATTGATTTCCAATTTGTATGCATGTTATAGGACTACACATTCAAGCCTCCTTTACCCACTTGCTGTAGAAAAGGTCACCTACTGTATGTTGTAACTACAGCAACCAAAGTTGATTAGAAAGAAAATTACTACACTGCCTAAACACACACACACACACACCTGATTTGATCTGCAAATAACAAATTTTTCTAAGACATAAAAACAAGGTGTAACAGTATGTAGTACAACTGTACAACTGTAGTAAGCAGTTGGTCATTAAAGATTATTTAAAGGAATATTCTAGTTTCAATACAAGTTAAGCTCATTCAAAAGCATTTGTGGCATCATTTAGACTTTTCACTTTTTTTTTTTTAAAGCACATATTTGAGTTTCAGTGAGGCACTTACAGAATTGGGCCACTCTGTAAATGGACCGTTTCAAAAGGACAGCCACATAGAAAAGTATAGACATAAACAACATGCGTGTTAACTTGATTTTAGTGTGATCAAATTGCTCACTTAACTTTTCTTATTTAAATTATATAAAATTTTACAACTTTGTTGTCATGAAGACGTAATTCCGCAAACCATAAAAAATGTCAATAAAAGTTGGGGTTTAAAAACAAAACAATTAAGATTTAAACAACTTAACTGCTCAAATAATACACCAGGTTTGAAGAATTAATGTATGTGCTTTCATAAAATGATAAACCCTCAAAATTCAGTGCCTCACTGTAGCCTTTTTTTTTTTTTTTTTTAAAGAATTGGATTGTCTTTAAAAAGTGTTTATTGGTAATCAACATTATGCCACAAATGCTTTCAGTTGAGCTTAAATTGTATTGAACCTGGAATATTCCTTTAAAAATGCTCAGACTCAACTCTCTGTAGGGATAATCTACACCTGCTGGAGGAGGGTCAGGGTATATTGAGGGAGGAACTGGATGAGCGGATCGCCCGTGAAGAGTTCCGTCGCCCCCGTGAGTCTCTTCTTAACATATGCACAGAGTTCTACAAGCACTGCGGTCCGCGTCTCAAAATCCTGCAGAACGTGGCAGGAGAGCCCAGAGTCACTGCTCTAGAACTGCTGGATATAAAGTCTCATATGAGGTGAGAGAATTGCAGAGAGAGCTCTCTAGAATCTCAGTTGTGTTTATATTGCTTTTCATTCATGTTCAATCGTGATAATGTATATGAAGAAAGTGTTTATTGAGTGAGTATTCAAATGAATATGAAATAAAGGCCACCCAAGGAGGTTGCCAAACCATACTTATCATAAGCTGGCCTCACAGCCATGGAATGTGTCTGTTCATTCACACAAGACACAGTCTCTGACCATTGCAAAGTTTTTCACATTTTTTAAGCATTTCCTACCATGAGTGCCATGTTTTTGAAATTCCATGTGAAGTTAAAAGAAGTTCAACCTTTAAAAATGTCTCGAGACCCCTGAATTTTGTTTAAGTATGTCACATTGCGAATACCCCCTAAATCTTCTTTATGTTCAATGATATGGAAATAAAAAAACAATATATTGATTTTGTAATGTCTACTCAATTAATTGTCTGTATTTGAGGGTTATTTTGTTTATTAAATTGTTTAATAAAGCAATATAACACGAGCAAGAGTGCTGTATGTCCAGCTATCAGCACTGCTTATAGATGGATGATACAGCATGATTGCGAGTGTGATATTTCTTTTATCCAAAAGTTCAGTGAACAAGTAAATAAGTATGGAAAAACTAAGGACTGTCCCAATAAAACGTTCTTGTGTCTGGAACTACTTTCTTACGTCACAAGATCTACCATTGCTAATTTGAAAGATGTGCCTAAGTCTCTGTTACTAATTCAGAAAACCTGTTTTTAACAAGTTATTGGAGAAACAAGGACATTTTGTTAGGGTTAGGTTTAGGGGTTGTGTTAGGTTTAGGGGATATAATCTATAGTTTGTACAGTATAAAAATCATTATGTCTAAGGAAAGTCCTCATAATGATAGGTAGACCAACCTCTGTGTGTGTGTGTGTGTGTGAGAGAGAGAGAGAGAGAGAGGGAGAGAGAGAGAGAGAGAGAGAGAGAGAGAGAGAGAGAGAGAGACTGAGCGTGTGATTGCCTGTGTCTGTTACAGTGATGAACATGCTGCAGCTGTAGTGTGGTAGTAATCCACTCCGATCATGGAGTGATGCTTCCATTCATGCTATTGGAATTATCCGACGAGTATTTAACTCTCGTACAAGTGTTTTGTTGTCGTGGAGAAAACATGGAGGGAGCCAGTTTCATTCTTGTATATTACTTTGGGAACTCTTATTTTAAATCCGTCACAGAAAGCATTCTCTCATCCACTATGTTAAAAGTCCCAACTTGGCAACTTGTATCAATTTGGCGACCTGAGTGTGTTTGATTACTCCATCTGTCAAGACTCTCAACTGTGATTGGCAGTAATGCTGAAGCTGTTAGTTTAACTATTTCTCAGGTATAGTGTAGTGGTAATTCAAGCACACATTTTGTCAATGTCAGCGCAATTCGCTCATATCACAACAAGATGGTCTTTTGTCGCCACCTGCTGGCTGAAGTCTTTATTATCATAGGGATTAATGAAAATGTACACGTCTAGATGCTCTTATGTTTGGAACGCCACTAACACAAGCGGAGTGATACAAACAGGAAAGTGTCTCAGAGCTAAAATAGTAGACAGCACCCTTGGAACACCTCTCGTCCAGACAAGACTGTTGTATAATTGCAATTAATAGGCATATCATTTTTTTTCATTAATCGATTGACAGCCCTAGTTTTGATTCAAGACTTTATGTCCTCCAGACTAGCAGAAATTGCCCACTCCCTTCTTAAACTGGCCCCTTACGACACAATGACCATGGAGAGCAGAGGGTTGCGCCGCTACATCACAGAGATGCTACCCATCACCGATTGGTCAGCAGAGGCGGTTCGTCCTGCCCTCATCCTCATTCTGAAGCGGCTGGATCGCATGTTTAACAAGATTCATAAGATGCCCACACTCAGGTGCGTTCGCCCTCAGGCTCTGTGCACCAGGTATGTCCTCACACTGATCGCTAGCCCTCCACCATCTGTGTTTCTGTTTGCTCTGGTGGAGCTCTGCTGGCCTCTTCAGTGGTATTATGTCATCTTATGTGATGGTCGTCTGCTGCTTTTGTGCTGGTGTTTGTGCTTTGTCTTCCATTGTCTCCATTATCTTTATGATGGTATTGTGATATAAAAATCTGAAGGTAGACTAAATTTTTTAAAGAAACAAGTATGTTTAAGTATATTGTCTCACTTATACGAATAGTTCACCAAAAAAATAAAAATTAATTCTGTCGTTCCAAACCTATATGACTTTCTTCCTTGGAAGAACTTTTGAAGAAGATTATGTCCACTCTTTTCCATATAGTGAAGTGTATGAAGCAAAATGACTAAAAAAACAAACACCATAAAAGTAGTCCATACAACCCGTGTGTTATATTCGTAGTCTTGTTAAGCCATGCAATAGCTTTATGCGAGGAACAGACTGAAATATAAGTCATTATCCACTGAAAATCTTAACATCCATCCTATCTCTATTTGGGGAGAGGTTATGAATGAACTAGGGATGCACCAATCGATCGGCCAAATCTTCATTTGAAGCATGACATTTCAGGCCACTGGAGGGTGAATTATTGGCAATTATTGGTTTGAGCGATTATGCACGCTCTTAGTGTCACTTAAACATGCATGCTCTCGGTCTCTCATCAGTCACTCATCCCAGCGATATTTTGAGAGATTCCTGACTTACATCAGAGATATATGTTTGTCACAATACAACTACTTACAACTTTAACAGTTTAATCTTCAATAACTGGACTGCATCTTCACGCAGTTGCTCAATGATTGGTGATTTGTGTTACAACAAAACACCAAAAACGATGAACAAATCATAGAAACTAATGGTTAGTCACTGGAGTAGTTTTGAAGCTTGAAATAGGCATATCTTTCTTATTTTTGAACGTATCTCTGCTGTGTGGGATGCTCTCATGGTGTTTACTGGTTTCCAGTATGTCACAATATTCTCTAATATTGACAACAGAACTATTCAATTGACATTCCAGAATTGGAGGACAATTTAGATATCAGCACTCTTCAAAATTGTTCTTGTTTAGTTAAAATTTTGTATGTATTTTATAAAAAGAGGTAATAAACCTTCAGAAAACTGTATTTGTCCAGCTTAGGCATCAAATATACATTTTAAACCTTTTAAGAATACTGATGAGGGTGCAACCCTGTTAGTTAAAAAATGGTTACAGGGTTGCACACACGCTAATATTAGCAATTTCTCAAGGAAAGATGCTAATTTGGGAATGAAATGCAAATGTCAAGATTATTACAGTCATATTTATACAAAAACTTTGAAGTAAATACTCTTTTATATTGATAATGTTAGCAACAGGGTTGAGTTGTTTAGATTGATAAAGGCAACCAATGCTGAAAAGATTATACAAATATTGAAAAAGGAAGAATGAAATAACTTTTCTTATGGCCATGCTGTTAGCAAATTTCTTGATGATGTTGCCATGTGACCCATTGTTTTTCTATTTTCTTTATCAGGCTAGATTGATTTTGGTAACCAGGTTGAGCACATGATGTTGGACACAACTTAAATGCAATTTTTCAATTATTAAAATAAATTAAAATGCATTTTACACCATTAAAAGACACTTTTATCAAACACATCACACAAAAAAAGAAGGGGAAAAAAACACTAATTATATTTGACATGGGATTTGGTCATTAACAAGATAGGACAAGAGAAAATAGCTATGTTAAGGGGCAAATTTAGCAAATTTCTTGATGATGTTGAAATTTCTATGCTTGAATTTGAATGATTTTCTTTTTTATATTAATATTTTTGAAGACATTTTTGTTTACAGCAAGTAAATGTTTTCAGTATTCTGAGCATTCTGAGCATGTATTCTGTGAAAAATTTTGGCTGGGACATTCTGGAATGTCCCACATAACTGTTTTTAATTCAAATAAATGTTAGCTTTTCACAGTTAATGTAAATGTACTGTACATTTTCTGTATGGGGCATAAACATACAACAGCAGCATATAACTTGTAAAAGTGTGGCAAGGGGCACTTTAAAAATACATTTTAGTTATTGGATCAGTATCGGACAACCACAGTGTTAAAATATCGGTGTTAAAAATATCGCTATATCAGCCTAAAATTTCCTGACCACTAGAATGAACATTTCATGAACAATTCATGAAAGAATAGTTATTTCTCAAAACAGGAGCGGAAACTCCAAAGGAGGGCAGGGAAATTCCGGAAGGGGGTTGGACCCACTCCAAAAGGGAGATGCACTTCCACCCACGATTAGTGTTAGGGTCAGGGAAATGGTTGGGTTAGGGGTTCTGTTTGTCTTTGCTGGCAGTTTGGAGCTCCCACCCCTTTTTGGAGCTCGGCCTGCAGCTATATCCTTCTCGAGAAATCGGCAGTCTCATAAATAATATCAAGAGAAACGACGTGTATGCGATCAAATCTAGTGTAAATCTAACACGTACAACTCACATCCACGTGACGTTTTCTACATGTTGATTTCAATCCCAAGCATTTTAACTATCATTGTCAAACATACTGGGCAACAAATCTGTTAACATCTAGAAAACACGGGTTTTATGACCCTTAAAAAACCATTTGAATGGAAACCCAGCTACTGACTGTCCTTTTATGGTGCTTTTTTTGTTTTTGTTTTTTGGAGCTTGGCATTCCCAGTCATCATTCTTTCACTATATGGAAAAAAGTGGACAGAAAATTCTTTAAAAAATGACAAAAGGGTAAACTATTGGGGTAAACGTTGGGTAAACTATTCCATTAAGTTAGTGTTATTTTGTATAGTGTGGAATTTTGTATTACCTGATTGTTTTTTGTATTACTGATGTTTTTAGCCAACTAAACTTGTGCGATTATTAGTGCAGTAAACATAATTTTTTTAATGCACAAATTTGTTTTTGCAAGTGACCAGTGGTTTAAAATGTAATACAAGATGCTTTTTGATATCTGATATCTTGTGAAAGTGTGTGAGTTGAATATCCCCATGTTTTGTTTTTGCAGGCGACAGGTGGAGTGGGAGGCTGCTAGCAGTCTGATTGAAGGGATTTGTTTGACACTCCATCGGCAACCCATTATCTCCTTCCTGCCACACCTGCGATCTCTTATCAATGTCTGTGTCAACCTGGTTAGTCCCAAAAAATGTGCTGCCTATAATCTCCTCTTTTGTTCTCACTTCAACATGTCATGTGCATATGTGTATGTGCTTACATATGCAGTATATGTGTGTGTTTAGGTGATGGGTGTGGTGGGACCCTCTAGTGTGGCAGATGGACTGCCCTTGTTGCATCTGAGTCCTTACCTGTCTCCTCCTCTTCCCTTCAGTACAGCAGTTGTGCGTTTGGTTGCCATGCAGATCCAGGTATAATCCTATTCTGTTCTATTAATTTATTGTTTTGCCTACACTCATGGGCACATGTTTAATATTCCTCCATTTCTAGGCTTTAAAGGATGACTTCCCTCTCAGTCATGTGATCTCCCCCTTCACCAATCAGGAGAGACGAGAGGGGATGCTGCTTAACCTTTTGATTCCGTTTGTATTGACTGTGGGCTCGGGGAGTAAAGGTTTGCTTCAGAACTAAAACAAAACTAGTAACATTTAAATAGGCTCAAAGTATGATTGCATAGAGAAGCACAGTATCACACACAATGTATGTTTGTGTTCTCCCCTCACAGACAGTCCTCATCTGGAGCAGCCGGAGATATTTCTACTTTTGCAGACGGTCCTCAACATCCTGTTACCTCCACGCATCATCAGCACCTCCCGCAGTAAGAACTTTGTGCTGGACGCCTCTCCTGCGCACTGCTCTACTCCAGGGGACACTGGGAAAGACCTGCGTCGAGAGGGACTCGCTGAATCCACCAGCCAGGCTGCTTACCTTGGTACTAGAGCTGTAGAGGGGGGGATAGATAGGGCAATATAAGAAAAAGAAAAAAATATTAGTGTTGAAATATGATTCTACGATTTATAGAGTGATGTTCAAAAGTCCACATTGAAAGTCAGAGATTAAAAACAAAGAAAGGTTATGATGCAAAATGAATAAAAATTACTATTTAAGAATCTAACCATGTTAACTCATTGGAATGAAAGGTCTGGTTTCCATGCAATGGCATGCCAGTTCCAGTGCATGGGGTCTTTAAAAGTGAAAGAGAGACATGCCAGACACTGAAATTGTGGAGATGTTTTAAAAAAGCTTATAATATAATTTTTAATGGAAAAAATAAAAGCATTTTTACAAGTGGATTTTTGAACCACATTGTACATAGTGGATTACATTTTTTTAATCTCTCTATTTTTCTAGCTTTAAAGGTGGTCTTAGTGTGCTTTGAGCGACAGTTAGGTAATCAGTGGTACAAGCTGAGTCTGCAGGTCAAGGAAATGGCCCTGAGGAAAGTTGGCGGTCTGGCTTTCTGGGATTTCATCGACTTCATTGTGCGCACAAGAATACCAATCTTCATTCTTCTGCGTCCCTTCATACAGTGCAAGGTGGGCAGGTGCTGAGGCTATCTGCTGCCACTCTAAATTTTCTGAAGTCTCCTATCTCTTTCTTCTGCCAATTATTTTCATTCTTTGTTAAGGTTGTTTCAAATTCCCAAGTTGTTAAATGTCCCTCTTCCCCATTTCTCTGCTCTTAGCTGTTGACCCAGCCAGCTGAGTCTCAGGAGGAGATCACGGCCCGTCACCACATCGCAGAGCAACTGGAGCGTCGTTTCATTCCACGTTCCCTCTGCAAGAGCTCTCTGTTCGCCGAGTTCAACAATGAGCTCAAGATCCTGAAAGAGGCAGTGCACAGCGGCGCTGGTAAGAACTGGCTTTTCTGTTGTTGTTTCATGTTTAAACTACTCATAGTTTATTCTGGGTTAACAAATTATCCTGGCTAGTCAGTTTTCGAGATTCCACATTGTACTTCCACATTGTATTACCCTGGGTTTACAAAATCGTCAATCAACGGTTAAGTATAGATTGAAAAACCCTATTCTGTTTGTCTCTTCCTATTTATCTACAGCATACCAGGGAAAGACTTCCATTAGTACTGTTGGCACATCAACCTCTGCATACAGGTTGAGTCTGGCCACCATGTCCCGCTCCAATACTGGTACAGGAACTGTCTGGGAGCAGGAAAGCCAACCCTCACGCCAGCCCTCGCAGGACACACTCAGCCGCACTGATGAGGAGGAGGAGGAAAGTGTGTCAATCTTCCTCTTTATTTTCTTCTTAAACTTTGGGGTGCAGAAGTTCTTTGACAGACTCATTCCTTTTGAGAAATGAGGAAGCATATTCTACTGGCAAATGCTGTCATTTAAGTCTCACATTAAAGGTGCCCTCAGTAATGTGTCCTTGTTTAAATTAAATGAAAAGTAGCTTAAGAAACTAATAGTACTTTTGAAAAATATGTTTAAAATGTGTGCACTCACATGAGATGAAGACTCCAGTCATATCAGGAGCCATACAGTATAAAAGCTACTTTATTTTAAATGGAGCAGGGTTGCCTTGAACAGTTGAATACTACTTGATTTGCTTTATCTCAGTAAACCCCCTGTTTTCGGTTACTTTTGTCACGGAATAAATTATTCATCGCTGACGGCAAATTGTGCATTTCTACAATAGGCCTTTATTGCACTTCAAGGTTTTGGAACACAGAAGTAAACTATTCCAGGGTAAACTTCTATAGTGGTGAACATACGACCACAGCAAATATAATTTTAAAACAACTAGTTTTGAGGTAACTTATTACATGGTATATATTTTGATTTGTACAGTTATACACTCTTTTTTTTCCCCTGAAAATGTATAACATTATGCTTTGTTATATTACCCTGAAATACTGTAAGTTACCACAAAACTAGTTACCGCAGCTGCAATGGGGTTTCTAATGCAGCTGCTGAGAGAGTGACAGTAAATGTGGTGTCTTCTCTATTCTGACAGAACCACCCTGTTTTTTATTCTTCTTGTGGATAGTGGAAACTAATAATACATTTTTTCTTTTAAAATTGGAGCAAATGGGTAAGAAAAATATATATTTGTGGTGGTCTTATGTTCACCACAACAGAAGTTGTTTTTTTTTTCTCCATAACTTGCAACTCAGAATCTAAGGTGTGCCTTTACTTGTCACTTTCAAAATAAATTTACAATAAATCATTTAAAAAAAAAAAATGTAAAAAAAAAAAAATATATATATATATATATATATATATATATATATATATATATATATATATATATATATATATTATATTTTTTATATATACTATAATTATTTAGATTTACAATGCTAAATAATGCTGAAAATGCGTCATCACAGTCTGCGAAAAATGTCTATGGCATCGGTAAATTAAATAAATTTACAATAAGGTTCCATTAGTTAATGCATTAGGTATCATGAACTAGCAATGAAAAAAATTTTTACAGCATTTATTAATCTTGGCTAATGTTAGAATATAAAAAAAACTATTGTGCATTGTTAATTCATGTTCATAGTGCATTAATGTTAAAGTTTACAACTTTTCATTAAAAAAATGTGTAAGTACATGTTGAAATTAACATTAACCAAGATTAAGTCCGTAAATGCTGTGAAGTATTGCTCATTGTTAGTTCGTGTTAACCAATCTAGTTAACTAATGTTAACAAATGGAATGTTATTGTAAGTGTTACCCTTAAATCCTAAATTATTTGAATGTAGAGAAATTATTTAATGCAGCAAAATGAATTTAATGTATGATATTTTTAGACGCAAATGTTGTTGTATGGTCCATATTAACACACATTTGTACTCTCTCTCTCTCTTTCAGATGACTCCATAAGCATTCCCAGTGTGGTAAGTGAGCATGAGGCTTTCCTCCCCAGACTAATTTCCCAGCGGCGCTTTTCCAGTCACGCCACGGGTTCAGCCTCCACTCGGCCTGAGCCAAGCATAAGCACCATGCTGCCCAGTCACAGGTAAAAACACATCCCTTTAAAACTAAAGTTAATTCTAACAAAACAACTCCAAACAGACTGACTACATGACATAACCTTATCTAGCCAATCTTACCTTATCTTTCTCTTTAAGATAGGGCTGATCTACAGCTAGGGGGTGTTGCATGTCTCTTATATTCCCCTAACCTCTTTCCCTGCCCAACTCTGCAGTGAACCCAATGTGCTAGATGAATCCCAGGGGCTTCTGGAGGAGGGTAACCTTTCTAGGTACAGTTTCACGGCCCTGTGTGTACAGTGTCTCACCGTCTGTGTGCTGGATCTGGGCCTGCTGTCCCTCTTCATCACATCCAACTGACTCCTCACTAGGATCTCTCTCTTTCTCTCTCTCCCTTCTCATCTTTTATAAGCCACTTTTCAATTCTTTCTTTTTTCTTTCTTTCTTTTCTCATCCTCTCATAGCTTCTTTCTTTTTTCTTTCTTTTATTTCTCTCTTCCATTCGTTTATCATTCTCTCCAAACTTCTTTATTTATTTTCTTTTTCTTTCCTCCTTTTTATATTTTCTTATATTTCCAAACTTTCTTTCTTTCCTTCTTTATTTATATATTTTATCATTCTTCAAACTTTTCTTTCTTTTATTTTTTCTTTCTTTCTTTTCCTTTCTTTTTCTTTCTGTCTTTTTTATTTTTGCTTTATTTTATTTCTGTCTTTCTTTTACCATTCTCTACAAACTTTATCATTTCTTTTCTTTTTCTTTCTTCCTTTTTCCATTTCTTTCTTTCTTTTATAATTTTCTCCAAACTTTCTTTCTTTTTACTTTTTCTTTCTTTTATATTACTTTCTTTTATTAATTTTCTCTTTCTTTTCTCATTCTGTCCTAGCTTCTTTCATTTATTCTTTCTTTCTTTTTCTTTTATCATTCTCTCCAAACTTCTTTCTTTTTTCCGTTTTCCTTTCATTCTCTCTTTTATCATTTTCTCCAATCTTTCTCTTTCTTATTTTCTTTCTTGCTTGCTTTCTCTCTTTCTTTCTTTCTTTCTTTCTTCCTTTTTCTGTTTTATAATTCACTCCTAGCTTCTTTCTTTCTTTCTTTCATAATTTTCTCCAATCATTCTTTCTCTATTTTCTCATTCTCTCCAGGCTTCTTTCTTTCTCTATTTTCTCATTCTCTCTAGGCTTCTTTCTTTCTTTAAAATTTTGCCTAGGGACAATGATGGCCATCTATGTATTATCACTTTGTGGTGCTCATGTCATCATGGTGTCCACTCATGTTTCAGGCATCTTGCTGCTCAAATTGGAGTTCCTCTCTTGGGGGGAATCTGTGGGGCTGGGGAGTATGGTCTTGCAGTTGTAAAGTAAAAGATAAAAGATTAGACGTTAAGATATTTATTTTCTAAGTGGCATTTAGGAGATCTGCCATCAGAGGAAGTTTTTTCACATCTTGTCTTGTACAAAATAGCTTAGTTTACATTGATGGTTACTTTATGCTAACACTGCCATACCAACTCTTCTATTCCCCTAATGTTTGTGGATGACATTGCAGGCTCTGACCTGTGATTCATGCATTCTGATTTGTCTCTGTCACTGTGTTTGATTGGTGGAGGGCTATACACTGATGGGGATGTGTGTAAGGGACACATTTCCTCTTATTTCTCCCGTCTATCTGGAGGATTATCAGGGATTGTGTTCATTTCTACAAGCAGTTAAAACTCAAAACTTGGTGTGTCTATTCTGTGGCTGTATTCTATAGGGTTGCCAGTGTGCAGAGTGAACCAGGGCAGCAGAATCTGCTAATCCAACCACCTCTCGGTCGTAAGAGAGGGCTTAGGCAGGTGAGATTTCAGAACACAGTACAGCTTATTTTTTTATTCTTTATTTATTTTTGCATTCTATATATTAGCACAAAATTATAAAACTAAGGCATTGTGTCTTGTAGCTACGGCGACCCCTGCTATCCATACAGAGGGTGCAGGATGAGTCTCGTGGACGTCAAGGAGCCAGGCTTTCAACAACCCGCAGAAGCATTCAGCCAAAGAATAAACCACTTGACAGGGGTGTGTGTTTTTATATGACCACATAAAAAAATGAAAGCTCATAATTGAGAAAAACGGGGGCTAAGTGTCCACAACATTTAAATGTTTAGTTCATCCAAAAAATGTAATTCTGTCATCATTTACACAACCTATTGGGTGTTCCAAACATGTATGAATGTCTTTCTTCAGTAGAACACAAGGGTACATAAGGGTAAGTAATTGATGACAGAATTGTTGGCTTTGGGTAAAGTGTTCCTTTTAATATTTGAACATTTTTTTATGCAATTAGCATGGAATGAATAGAGTCTAATGAATCTCTAATCTTTTATAAAACACTTCAGCACATGGTGACCAAAAGAGGTCTGTCACATTCACTGAGACCCAGCAGGAAGCAGCTGGCAGATCTCCCTCTGCCACTCCCAGCCCCGGCCTGCCAGGGACCACAGAGAGCGGGAGGCTAAGCTATATGGCAGGAGGCCACTCTCCCTCCATCCCATCAGAGTCCTCATCACCAAGCATCAAAACTGCCCAGCACAGCCCAGCACGGCCACAGGTCTGATTTATCCCACTGTCTGTCATAAAACAACATTATTTGAATGAAATCTTATTGAGGTGTGTGCTACACACATCCTGTTTTGTTTTAATTTCATATGCATTGGTTAGAATATGAAGGCTTCCATAATGCATGGCGAACAATGAGCGGAAAGAAAAAAATCGATTTTAGCCCTTTATATCTCTGAAATCAATAGTTTACAAAGCATGTGCTCTATCTTAACTGTAGGTCCCTCAGTTTGAGAATAAAGAGAGGAAAGATCAGGGGAGTGTAAGAAGCAGTCTATCTCCCACCCCCTCCGCCACGTCTGGCTCCACCTCTAGAGCCTGCTCCCCTCTTCCTCCTCCCCTGCCTGTCTTGAGCACTCCTTCCCGGCTGACCCCAACCCAGATCAGAGAAAGTCTGGAGGATGAGGAGACCTCTGGGCTTCTGCAGAACACTGAGCTCTCCGTTAGTATAGGAGAGGATGGTGGAACGGAGAACCCACTCCTAACCTCACTACTCACACCACATGCACTCTCCCCACTCCCCCTCTCCCCTGTTGACCTGGACTTGGATGAGTCTCATGTCTGAGAATGTTCAGCTTCAGGATTAAAGTGTACAATACTTTAGATGCTGTGCTTAATTTTCAGCTTACATCCTAAATTGTATTTCTCTGGTCAAAGGGAAAGCTTAAAACATACAAAGCTATCATGGGACACCCTTTGCAATTACTAGATGTTTTTATTAAGCACTGTGCGTAATATTATCCAACAGTGAAAGCTGATTAATATGCATTTCTGTGTTGCACCGTTTAGTCTTTTGTTAGATGTCATTTTAAATCTAAACCTTATAAAGAGATCATTAAAGTATTCTGTCAAAATCATATTAACTATAAAAACTGAATATTTAATTACATAGATGTATTCTTAATATTTGTCATCTATCAAAGTATTTATTTAGAGGAATATATATTAATTAGATATACAGAATAAATATTAGAAATGTTTTATTGTAGGAAAATGTAGATGCTTGTATAATATTAAAGCCAAGTTTGTGCCAAATTGTGTGTGCTGTTACAAATATAAGTAATCTCACAGCAATTTATGGATTAACAAAGAATTGGAATTTTTTCTTGAACAGATGCTTTTCTATTGGGGATCTAGATTATTAAATTAATGTAAAGGTGCTGTAAGTGAATTTATTTATGAAATTACACACAGAAAACATCTCTATTACCTGTCAGATGTAACAGCCCCTATGCTCTGTAAACAGCTGGGAAAAAATTTGCAGATTTTCACAAACAACAGTCAGCAAAATTTACTCCGATGGTGCATAAAACATAAAACATCCACTGAGCAGCAGTTCTGTGGACAGAAAGGCCTTGTTGATTAGAGGTCAATGGAGAATGGCCAGACTGCTTCAAGCTGACAGAAAGGCTACAGTAACTCAGATAAACCCTCGATTGTAGTGAGCAGAATAGCAGCTCAGAATGCACAATACTACGAACATTGAGGCGGATGGGCAACAACAGCAGAAGACAATGTTGGGCACTTTATTAGTACCATAGTGATCCTAATTAAGTGCTCAGTGATATAATTCTGTAATTAAGTGCTCAGTGATATAATTAAGTGCTCAGTGTATATCCACAGTTTTCATGACTAACCACTGGGCAGCGCCATGCTTTGGATTGACTGCAGGAAGCTGAGAGCATCAGTTTGAGATTTGTCCTTTTGTCACATGAGAACGCTATTTTTCTGCTGTTGCTTTTGATAACCAGCATACTTGTAGGCTACCTGTTTAATGTCAGACATCAAATTGCATATGTATTGATTTCAGCAATCTCCAAGAGTATGGTTTTGGAAAGGGGGTGGTCTAATTAGACAGCTAAGTCTCATGGAAGTTTCAAAATGGTTAATATCACTTACAGCACCTTTAAGGCCAAATTAACCTCAGGAAACACTTTCTAAAAGTGAGGAAACATTCTAAAAAATTTTCCAGCTATTGTTCAGCCATGATATTTATTTGTTAACAAACAAAAGGCTAATTCGCCATGCATTCCCTCTCGAATTTCCTATGGGTTTTTATAATGGCAGTCTTGGATTTATGGGTGAAATAAGGTCTGTGGTAAACATTACTTGAAGATACTGGACTTTTGTTCTGTAACATAAACAGGGTTGGGAGGGTTACTTTTTAAATGTATTCCACTACAGATTACAGAATACATGCTGTAAAATGTATTCTGTTAGATTTCTCAAGGTCAGTAACGTATTCTAAATACTTTGGATTACTTCTTCAGCACTGGTTTATTTTTTCACTTGTTTTAACAATAAAATCTCTGCCAGTACAGTAAGACAAAATACACATTAAAAATACATTCTCTGATAATCCTAAATATCTTATGCAGTGTTGTTTCTAAAACAAGAAAAATCGAACTGATCTTGTTTTAAGGATTTTTTGATATTTTTACAGGATTATCAAGAATACGATTTTTGCCCTCATATCAAAGGTCTTACTATAGAAGAAAATAAATTATGATCCTACGTGAATTTTCTTGAATAAAAAATATGATCGTGCCTGGTAACGTGCATGTAAAATGGCTAGAAATAGCATATTATTTTAGTGTAAAGCTGACAATTTACACAAGGTTTATTTCTATTTCTTCTGCTCCAAACTTCAAATTTAATTCTCTGTCTGCTCGTATGAATGTAACACATAAGAAAGTGTTTCACCGCTGTTTAAATGCACTTTGGATCGCATCATTTATATGTATAAATGTTTTCCATCTCAAAGGACTAAATATTAAATGAAACAAATGACAGTAAAATGCAAAGGAATCTCTTCAGTAATCAAAATACTTTTTGAATGTAACTTTTTATTTAAATTACCAATTATTTAAATTGTAACTGTAGTGGAATACAGTTACTTATATTTTGCATTTTAAATACGTAATCGTGTTACATGTATTCCATTCATTCCCAACCCTGAACATAAATTACACAAAGTCATACCCCAAACGTGAATTTTTTTTTAAGCTACTGTGTTTGCTGTATGAATGCTGCTAACAACTTGCTAAATAAGGATTACAACTGTCACAGGCTTGTAAGTGTACGTGCCTGTCGACACAAAAATACTAATTCTCTTCCATGTTTTTGGACTACAAACTGAACAGCTCTATTAAGTTGAAGTTAGTTATTTCTTTCATTCTGTTGTTTCTCTCAGAGTTTTGCTTAATATGACCCAGAATAAAACAGTATAATCTTTTTTCAGAAACCTCACAATCTAGCATTAAAAAAGTTTACTTAATATAATTGAATGTGTCTCTCACCCATATATATATAGATTGTAAAAGCTTAACATGTTGGCAGCTTCACTTTTGAGTTACTGTTGATGTACTGTTTTGTGGATATATTATTGTTTGTCAGTAATGTGCTACTTTCTGTTGGATTTGTGTAATAATAAAGTATTCAATTATGACAAAGAGGTCTTGTTGGTTTTATTATCCATTGTAACTATAACTAAATTAATCATTAGTATTTGTTGGATTTATGCAAAAGTAATCTCCAAAATAGTTTATTAATAGAAAATAGGCAATTCTTGGAATGTGGAAAAGTAACTGTTTTATTTGTTGGCCAGAAATGTCTCGAGGAGTTTAAAGAGCCTTTCTTCTCTAGCAGCAGCTTCCCTTTCTCTCCTCTCCTCTCTTTCTCTGTGCTCCCTTTCCTGCCTCTCTTCTCAAGCCAGCATCTCCTTCTCCCACCGTTCCTCTCTCGCAAACATCTCTCGTTCTGTCCTCATCTCCCTCTCCAGCCCCTCTCTCTCTCTTTCATCTTCCCGCTCTGTGGCCCTTCGATCCCGTTCCATCTCCCTCTCTGCAGCCCTTCTGTCTCTCTCCTCCTCTCTTGCTGCAGCCCGTCTGTTTCTTTCATCCTCTCTCTCCGCCGATCGTCTCTCTCGTTCCTCCAGTCTTCTCTCCATCTCCCGCAGGGCTTTCATCCAGTCCTCCTCCTTCCTCTGCTTGATGGGAGGAGCATCCTTAGCAGATAATGACCCATGGACTGGTGTAATGAGGGGGCTAAAGGGGATCTCGGTACTCAGTGCACCATCCATGATTGCATACCACTTCCAGGTCGCAATTGCCGTGTCCCCTCCAACTATACTGAGACTCTTAAGGTCCTGCAATCAAAGCCAAATGAATTATGTCTGACCAAACAGTTAGCTTTAAGAAAAAGGCATGAATTGTAAATGTATACTATATTAAAATCTATTGATAACTTGTAAACAAGCTGAATTAATGCAAGCATGACAGCACCTTGTACTTCTGTTTTAGATTCTCCCACTTTTTTCTAACCCAAGCAGGGGTAACTTTCCCTTGCAGTTGTTTCTCTTTGACATACAGTCTGTGGATTTGACAGTTCAACATCATATCAAAGATGAAGGCATAGTAACACTCAGTAAAGTCAGGAGTGGTCTTACTCACTCAAAAGCTTTGATGGCTGCATTTCTTTTGCCTGTAAACAGACTGTTGTTGCTGACTCGTCATACAATCAGATCGGCAGTATTGGCATCAGTCCCTAAAACCACAAACATGACTGTTAAAGTTATTTTGCCTGTAACCACAACTTGCAATAATATAAAGTACATACATGGACAAATTCAGCATATTAGTGCATCGACTGGCTGTTATTGATTTGGTGCAGCATCACCTTTTTGAGAAAGATTTAGGTGAATAAATTAGGCAACCTCACTCAAATGATACATAAAAAATAAAGCGCTACTTGCAATTAAAGACTTCCTCCGACTCCATTTTTGTTTTTGTTTAGTATTGTGTTTTCTTCTCCTGTACTTTTGCCTCATACGAAGGGGAATGGACCAAACGCATTACTGCCCCCTATCGGCTTGAGCGGAAACAACAACAGAAATTGTATTTGTTGTTGTTATATATATATTTTTATTATTAATCAGGATCCCTGCATTTACATAGGCGAAATAAAGTATATTTTCAGACATAATACATGCAAACAGTGATTTTCCTTTGCGCAATGGAGGTAGAATGAGTCGGGTGCGGGGTTTTGTCCATCAGGGGCACTGTAGCGGCTGAACAGGCTGGAAATGACGTCACTCTAGCAGGACTAGCTGACCAGCGCTTGAAAGAAACTGTGGAGTCACCGTGTGTGACAGGTCTAAAACTATATAATCAGCACATATACATTTACACACGGGTCTTAATAGCGGTACCTGCTTTCACTTCTTTCATCATGGTAAGATGATTTCGAATAATTAAATGTTTTTACAGGGTGTGATTGTGTAAAATTAGCACTTTAGCTATTCGCCATCTCATCTTTCAGGGCTAGTGTTGGGCTAAAGTTATTTATCCTAATTTGTGGCCCATACATCTTTTTTTTACCAAAAATGTCTTAAAGTAATAGGCGTGCTGCACGCATATATTACCCATTATTGAGTTGTATAGAGTGAGTACTATTCTGCTGGATTATTCAAATGGATCGTTTTTAAAACGAAACTAACACTGTTGCACTTGGCTGCCTGGGCAAAATATGGATATTGACCAGTCATGCTGATATATTATCATAATGTAGTAGTCAGTGTATTAAATGTACTTAATTATTATGATTATTATTAGCTGTTAGTTTGGTTTGGATTGCACATATATTCCTAGTGGTAAAATACCCCTTTAAAATCATGATATATATATATATATATATATGTATATATATATATATATATATATATATATATATATATATATATATATAATTTGGATAGTTAGAATGTATGGAAAATGAAATTGCAAAAGATATGAGTTCTGTTGTCTTATTTGTTCTTATCATTGTACTCTGAGTATAGTCTATTATGTCATATAATGGAGGTGCCGTCATGGCGATGCGTGGAAAGGACTGTGTGGCAATAGCATCAGACCGGAGGTTTGGTATCCAAGCACAGCTGGTTACCACCGACTTTCAGAAAATTTTCCCCATGGGAGACAGACTCTACATTGGGCTGGCAGGCCTGGCCACAGATGTACAGACCGTGTAAGTACACACTGTCAAATGCATTTTGTATTAAATCTAATATTTTATCGTGTTTCTGTGTATTGACACCAAAGCATTTAAAGGTAAAGTTAACCCAAAAATGAAAATACTCTCATCATTTACTCACCCTTATGCCATCCCAGATTTGCAACAGTTTCTGTCTTCTGCAGAACACCAAGAGTTTTAGAAGATTATCTCAGCTCTGTTGGTCTGTACAGTGCTAGTGAATAGTAAACAAAACATTGAAGCTCCAAAAAGCACATAAAGGCAGTATAAAAGTAATCCATATGATTCTTTTGAAGCGATCCAATCAGTTTTGGGTGAGAACAGACCGAAATGTAGCTTATTTTTCACAATTAATTTTGATATCAGCATTCGTCTTTCCGATCATAATGCACTCTGTGCTTGCTTCAAATGCTAGGAAGTGTAATTGAGCTTGAAAGCATGATCGTGGCTAGAGACTGCAATGACCAGATGAACAGTGGAAACATTTAATACATTTTGGTCTGTTCTCACCCCAAACCGATTGGATCACTTCAAAAGCATCCACCACAGTCGTAAGGATTACTTTTATGCTGCCTTTATGTGCTTTTTGGAGCTTCAGAGTTTTGGTGACCATTAATTTGTATGGACCTACAGAGCTGAGATATTCTTCTAAAACTCTTTGTGTTAGGCAAAAGAAAGAAAGTCATACACATTTGGGGTGGAATGAGGGTGAGTAAATTACGAGAGTCTTTCAATTTTAGGGTGAACTATTCCTTTAACTCTTTCCCCGCCAGCGTTTAAAAAAAAAAGTTGCCAGCCACCGCCAGGGTTTTTGACGATTTTCGCTAAACTTTAATGGCCCGCAGAATATTTTCTTCCATGAATATATGAAGATGCTATATATCAAAATAAAGATCTGGGCCTCTGCTTTTAGGCAAAAAAAAAAGATTTTATTTTATCTTCATTTATTCTTTTTTTATTGCAACTTGAACAGAGGTAGGTTTTGTCAAAAAACAACATTTCAGACAAAAAGCTGAGAAAAAGGCATGTTTATGTCTGATATTTTGAGCTTCTCATACTCCACTTCTTCATGTTTGAGACGATCGCAGTCTGTTTCTTTGATCAAAGAGTTGCGTACTCTTTCAAAACATGCGCAGGGGTCTTCCTTACCGTATAACACCTTAAACACGGAAACCCGGAAAATTCCGTGTTTGGCGGGGAAAGAGTTAATGCCTTCTGGTTTTCACATTTTCTCTATTATTCTGGCTAGATCTCAAAGGCTGAAGTTCCGCTTGAACCTGTATGAGCTGAAGGAAGGTCGGCAGATCAAGCCAAAGACCTTCATGAGCATGGTGTCCAACCTTCTGTACGAGAGGAGGTAAAAAACTGCACGTCTGCCCTTGGCTAACTACTGTTATTTGGAATTTGTACCAAAAGGAAAATTGCTGGAAATGTAAAGGTATTAGTGGAACAGCAAGCATAGCCATTCAACCAAAACAACCTTTTGTCTTGCATTGGTGATTAAAAATGTTCCTGCTTTAACTGTGATATATAAAAATCATTATAGATTTGGTATCTAGCAGGGTCAGAAATTAACAGGGGCTTAGGGCAAATCTACCACAGAAATTGAAAAAAATGCCCCAGAAATTAAATATATGTCGGCAAAAAATGCCCTCGCAATGAGTTCCTATTTATTTTTTTAACATCTGATATAGTTCTCAATACTCATACATCATCGTAATCTCCGTTTCGAATGATTTGTGATCGATTCGTAAAATCCTCAGCTCAATGTTTTACTTTATATCTGTTTTTAGTGGACAAGTGAAAATTTTTGCTGAACGTTATTTGTAGCACATCGCTCATCCACATCAGTTTGGTGTCATGCTCCCGCTCTAAATGTTGTGTGTTAACTTAATAGCCCAAAATATTTGGAAATACTTGAATGAGGAAAAAAAATACATGTCACAATCTCTCTATCACTTGATTTGACCCCTACTGCACTTTTTTTTACACTGTTCACAGGGTTCACACAATGTCCTTAAAGTGCTTGAATTTAGCTTTTAGAACTTTAAGAACTGGAATACCTGGCAAATCACCTTGTTTTGATGAAAAGTGCTTGAGATTAAACAGATAATTTCTTCTGCGTAATGTGTGTCCATAAAAGATGAGGTGCAATCCACTCAATGAATAATATGTCTAAATATCCTTTCTGCTCTTTACAGTCAGATTAAAAAGTAAAAAACAAATATACATTTTAAACTCACGCAGCATGGATGCGCTAAAGAAACTGAGAGATTCTCATTAGGGATGCACCGAAATTTCGGCCGCCGAAAATTTTCGGCCGAAAATGGCACTTTCGGTTTTTGGCCGAAAATTTGACAGGAGAGACTGTCAGAAAGTTTAGCAACTTTTGTTCTTGAGGAGAAACCTGTCACTTGTACTTAAATAGAAAGCGGTCCAATTTTATGTGTATAGCAATTACATTACACTTGTTCTTCACTTGAGGATACATCTGTCGTTTACAGTTGAGGTTGGATTTAGTTCAATTACTGCTGTTTTGCACTGTTGTTTTGCACAATAATTTTCACTTAAAGTATACATATGTTTACATAAACAGAATAGAGCACTGATCTATATATATAATTATATATTATAGTTTTATATATATAGATCAGTGGAATAGAGGCCCTCTGCCATTCTGTGTTCTGCCTTTTTGTTTTAATTAAAATTACTGTTGCATATTTAAAACTTTTTCAAAGATGCTAGCTAAGTTCATTACTTGACTGTTGTTTTGCATATAATAGTTTTCTAAAACTTTACATTATTTGGATAATTGTTAATAAAATCTGTAAAATTAGATTTTTACAGAACTGAATGAAGAATAATATTTAATATAGTTTTAATATTTTCGTCCAATTTTGGTGTGTTACTTTCAATAAAAGTGTGATTATTTTATTGGTTTGTAGTTTTTCAATTCAGATTCATTAAATTCATGAAATTAATGAAAAAGTATAATATTAATACAATTATACACAAAAAAATAGGTAAAAAAAAAAAGTACGTTTCGGTTTTCGGCCAAGTGCATCCTGGATTTTCGGTTTCGGCCCAGAATTGTAATTTCGGTGCATCCCTAATTCTCATTAATGTTCGCTGAACCGGAACCCTGTGAGCCGCTCGGTGAACTCTTAAAGTGACAAACTTTTATAGTGTTTCTGATACAAATTAATGTAAACTCCATGTTATTACTTGTAAATTTGACACATTATTTCAAACAGTGATGGCTCATATCATTATTATTTATACAATTTCATGATTTAATATTAATTCATATAATTTATAATTTTTGTATTTTTACAAAGTTTAATTTTGATCATAATAATGTTGACAAACAAATAATTAAAATATACACTGGTTCTGGCCAGTTCTATTGCTTGTTCTGCACATGATCAGCCTGAATGTAGCCCACTATTTTTTAAAGCTTTTTTGTTTGTGATCTTTTGAATGGTATATGAGCAACTGTTATTATTTAATCTTTGAGCATTTATATTGTGTATTAAATAACATTATTTTGATGAAAAATTTTAAAGTTTCTGTAATATTTTGTAATTTAAGTGTTCAAATTGAGAACCTCATATCGTATTTTGAACCAAATTGTGAGAGAACCATATTGTTCCATCCCTAGTGCCTATTTAACAATCCCAAATAATCGATATGGAATCGAATCACAATTGGAATATAATTTAAATTAATAAATGTGGGAAATCTGTGTCAATACCCAGCCCTACAAATATGAGATTATATTCATTTAATTTAATTGATACCAGGGTGTTACCAGTCAAATTAAATCCACAGCCTACAGTATGTTATTTTTCAGATTTCATTAATCGATTAAATTTAAGCATTTGGCCTAAGGAGTCATATTATAAGTTTAGATAATATTGCCCATATAAAGGTAACAAAAAATGCCCCTACTAGTACTTAAGTGCTTCTAGGCATATGAAACCCAGTGTATATAAAAGTCATTTAAAAAACAACATGTTTTTTTATCTAGTCTGTTTGTTGTCTGAACAAGAAGTCGATCTGAAGGATTTTATCTTTACATGGCGTATTAAAAACACTGCTTGTGGTGCGAGAAGTGTCACAATGGCAAAAGATGTCTCTCTGCATATCCAAAATACCTCAGAAAAATGTCTACATTAAAAAATATGAATAAACTCCAGCCACTTTCTCTGCATCTGACTGAAAATGCATACATTCAGCATACATTCATACATTCAGCAGTCACAGCTTTCCCCATGTAATGTAAGGGGCGGGTTACACGCTAAAGCTAATGTTACCACATCACTTGTGTTTAAAACGTCACTTCTGTCAGTTGTAAAATGGTTAATGCTTCTGTGTAGTAAAAAAAAAAACATTTATTGTTCCATTTGAGACTGTCTTTCACTTAGAAAATTCAAACACTAAATGGCCGATTGCAGTGTATAGTGTGTCATTTGAGACCGCTTAGGATTTATGTGTTTCTCTGCAACATTACAAAATAAAACATTCCCGTCTACCCCTATCCCTGTCCCAGGTTTGGGCCTTACTACATTGAGCCTGTGATTGCTGGTTTGGACCCAAAGACCTCTGAACCCTTCATCTGCTCCCTTGATCTTATTGGATGCCCAATGGTAACAGAAGATTTTGTTGTTAGCGGGACTTGCTCAGAGCAGATGTACGGTATGTGTGAGTCGCTATGGGAACCTGACATGGTAAGTGGAAAAGTCTACAATAACTTGTTGGGCATAAAGTGTGATTTTACAAGTTAGGTATGGTGGTCTTATTGACTTTGCTGTTGATTTTGTTCTCTAGGAACCAGATGATTTGTTCGAGACCATCTCGCAGGCCATGCTGAATGCCGTTGACAGAGATGCAGTGTCTGGAATGGGAGTCGTTGTTCATGTTATGTACGTGTATAATAATGATGTCCTCAATCTTAATTGTTGTCTAAAAGTCAAAAGTTGAAATTGTAATTTTACTTATTGCCGTTTGTGGTTAAAATAATTTTGTATGGTTTTTAAACATTAAAATTAATTATGAGTGTACTTATTTCAGTGTATAATTTAGTTTTGATTTATTGTTGACCAGTTTTAGTAATGTATGTTAGTGATTAGTTAATTGGCTTTACTGTGTATAGGTGTTAAATTTGAAATGTACAGTTGAACTGAGTGAGCTGATTGGTTTATTTGATGTGATTTGTGATTATTTCACAGTGAGAAGGATAAGATCACCACACGCACCCTAAAGGCCAGAATGGACTAGAGAAAACAACAGAATGTCTTCTACAACCTCCTTTTTTTACTGAAATAGAATTTGCCTCTTGTCCCATTTGATATCATTAAGATTGAGTAGTTCAATAAAAGTTTCTGACAATTACTTGTCCTTTCTAGTTTTTGGAAGGAGATGTTTGTACAAGATTATTTGTGTGGCATAATTCCATGAGATTTTGAAGTTTTAGGAAGGTTGAGGTCATTCATTTCAAATTATTGGAATGGATTTTCCAAGTAAATGGGTATTGTAAAATTGCTTTTAGTCAGCATAAATAATGCCAATCAATGGCAAAAAAATAAGCCTCTAAAACTAACAGCATTGTTTGTTGCAATGCATTGTGGCAACGCACAAATCAGGGACATTGTTCAATACAATATTGTTTGTTCAGACAACTCTGGGCTAGTTAGGGCTACATTTGGGTAAATATTGTTGTTTGTTGATGCAAAGTAATTCACCTTTCATAGTATCAGTGACAAAAAAAAATAAATAAAAGCCATTTAAAAGATCAAATTTAATTGCATTTTTACAGATATATATATATATATGCATAAACAGTGCCTGCATTTCTCAGCTCAAGATGATGTTTTTAAGATATTCCTGGACAAAAGCTTGAGTCATAAGCAAACGACAACATATACTTCTGATAATATATAGCATTTGCTTTTCTCCAAAAGAACTAGTTACAGAAAGCAATAAGCCACTCAAAACTGTGCTTTAAGCTTACATTTTTACCACAGGTGTACCCTAGCAGAGTACCCAAAACCTCCTTAATCATGGTAAAGTCACTGAAACACAGGCCTTGAGTGAGTTATTGCAACAGCAGTAACATATCAGCATTTCTTTTAACCATTTTAAAATTCCATCTGAATTTAGAGGCAAATCTATCTATTTTATATATCTAGATTATTCCTAGATTATATATTGTTGGGGGAATTATTTACTAAAATGTAATTGTGGTACTGATTACAAATTACATGACTGTGAGTCAAAAGCTTAAAAATTAAATAAACAACACTGCCTGGCCAAATAAAAGTCACGTTTGGGTTTAAATAAGCAGATACTTTACAACCTTTGATTGGATCATTATTGCAGTGATTTAAATGTTTCAGCTGGCAAAAGTCTTTTAACCCTAACTGATGCAGTGTGTAGCTCCTCATTTCTTAAACAACCATGTCGAAAGACGTATCTCGTGGTCGTGGAAAAGATGTTACTGTGTTTTAGAAGGGGCAAATTATTGGCCTGCATCAAGCAAAGAAAGCAACTAAGGAGATTGCTGAAATCACTGGAACTGGGTTAAGTACTGTCCAAAGCATTATTAAAACCTGGAAGGATAACGGTGAATCATCAGCTTCGAGGAAGAAATGTGGTCGGAAGAATTATTGTGATCGGAGATCACTAAAACGCTTGTAACATGGTAATATATCGGCAGTAGAACTCACTTCTATGTTTAATAGTGAAAGAAAGATAATTTCCACACCCCAATGAAAGAATAATTTACAGGAATTGGACTAAACAGCTGTGTGGCCACAAGAAATCCACTCGTTAGTGAGGCTAATCGGATAAAACTGCATAAATTTGTTAAGGAGCATTAGGCTTGGACTGTGGAGCAATGGAAAAAGGTCATGGGGTCTGATGAGTCCAGATTTACACTATTCCACAGCGATGGGCGCCTCAGGGTAAGAAAGGAAGTGCATGAAGTGATGCACCCGTCATGCCCACTGTTCAAGCCTCTGGGGGCAGTGTTATGAGCTGGGGCTGGTCATGTCTAGGCTCAGCAATGTTATGCGGCAATAAATTAAGTCTAAAATGAATGATTGTTGTCAAAACAATGCCACAAGGTATGTACGCCGTAATCATTGCTAAATGTGATCCAACGAAATATTAGAGTATGCAACTTTTTTTTCTTTTTTTTTGCAAGGCAGTGTAATATTCTCTTGTTTATTTGAAGTCATTTAAAATGTAATTTTGTGCAAAACTGTCTTTGAATATACACTGATGAGCCAAAACATTATAACCACTCACTGGTGAAGAGAATAACATTGATTAACCCAGGGCCGGCCCAAGCCTTTATGGGGCCCTAAGCAGAATTTGATTTGGGGGCCCCTCAGTGCCGCCAATATGACTGAATATTGTCAATGCATGATTATTCGCACACTATAAATCTAACACACCCCTTATCAATTTTATTAGTTGTAGCTGTGTTGCTTACAACATTCCAATGTCTGCCTGGCATGATTTCACCCTTCTACGGTTTTAAATGTAACAGTAGCATACCTATATTTACCCAATGTTGTTATCCCTCTGTTACCAGTTTTGTGTACTTCCTAGAGAACAATTTGCAGCAGAAGCTGTAGACTGCATCATTTCTTTTTAAATAATTGAGTCAGCTCCACTTACATTTTTCCCCATTAATTAACTTTCTGTAGGTGTAGTGGAAGCTTCTGCCATCAGGTTTTTCAGGGAATGTGAAGTTTTCCTTTATAGGCAGTGGCCCTCTGCTTACCAGATCAGTCCTTTCTGAGTCTGACAGGATAGATGACCACATCAGTGGATGCACGTGATGGGAAGTGCTCCTCGCATGCAGAGGATGGATCTGATGAAAGATGAAAATAATAATAAAAGCTAGCCATGGTAGATGTCATATTAGAAGGTAATGCAACTGTCTGTCAAAAACAAAGGCATGGTTTATCCATATAAATATAATGATCTGGGATTGTTGAAAAATCATCATCAGCTGTAGCACTGGAACTTGGGGCAGGTGGTGTTGGTTGTGCCCCACGTCCAAAATATTTCAACAATGCTCCTAGGGAAGTTTCATAAGAGTACATATTTGACAGAATATTTGACAAAATGTTATTTTCTCAACACAAATTATTATACACAGCAGCAAGCCATCTGTACTCCTAAAACAACAACTCTTAATCTATAACTAGCTAATTGAGGCATAATGATATTGGAATATAATAGCAAAGACCCCAAAATGGTAGACTAATGTAAATAATGTTACGTTGTTATCAGTACAAAGTTTATGGAACAGAAGCTTATTTTTATTACAAAATATATACACAGGAAAGTTATTTTTACACAGAAGACAAAAACTTGAATCTAAAACTTGCTAAGTAATATGTTGTACTAATAATATATTAAGATGTCAAGGCTATTTACGGATGATTAATCAAACTTTCCTAAAAAGAAGATATGCTACATAGGCTATGTTAACTAACTAGCCAGCTAATGTTAGCTCATAACTTAGCCTAGCTACTTAACATACCTTTATCGTGCTGTTTTTTTCTCTTCCTCTGTTTTCTTCTTTTTCCTTTTCTTTGCACCAGAGGATATGTCCTTTTTTGTGACATTGCTGTTTTGCTGTCTGAATGTGCTTGCATCCTGCAGCCCCTTAACATAATATTACATTTAATATTGCGTTTTTGTATAATTACCATTGACAGTATAATAACAAAAAAAAACAAAACAAATGTATGTGCTCTTGGGGGCCCCCTGGTGGCCGCCGGGGCCCTAAGCAGCCGCTTAGTTCGCTTATGCCTTGGGCCGGCTCTGGATTAACCCCTTACAAGGCCACAGATGGTAAGCGCACAATCAGTTCTCATAGTCAACGTCAGGGGCGAAAATTTCATCAAAATGTTGGGGGGGACAATAAACATAACAATTCTCAAGAGCAATTTTTGAAGGGGACACCAAGGTTTTTTTTGTTGTTGCCCCGTTTGCATTTGTATTATTTTATTTCTTAAACAATTCTTTTAAGAATATATCATTATATTATTCACAATATACATATTTTAATGATATTTTAGGGGGGACACAACCCTCAGATAGGGACCCCCCCCCCCCTTTGACAAGGGTCAAATTTTTTTGGCCTGACGACTAGGTCAGAACATCTCTGAAACGGCAAGGCTTGTTGGGTGCTCACGGTCAGCAGTGGTGAGTATCTACCGACAGTGAAACGAGGAGGTACAAACCACATACCGGCGACAGATTGTTGGGCGCCCAAGGTTCATTGATATCCCATCTGGCTCGAAACGACAGAAGGTATAATGTGGCACAAGTCTTAGAAAATTGCAATGATAATTATGGGAAGAATGTGTTAAAAACAGTGCATCGAACCCTGCTGCATATGGGGCTATGTAGCTACAGACCGGTCAAAGTGCCCATGATGACCCCTGTCCACCGTCGAAAGTGCCTACAATGGGAGCATCGGAACTGGACCTTGGTGCAGTGGAAGTAGGTTGCCTGATCTGATGAGTCCCATTTTCTTTTACTTCACGTGGATGGCCGTATACCTGGAGAAGTGATGGCACCAGGATGCACTGTGGGAAACCTTGGGTTCCATTCATGTGGACATCAATTTGACACGTGTCACCTACCTAAACATCAATGCAGACCAGGTGCACCCCTTCATGGAAATGGTATCCCCTGATGGCAGCGGCCTCTTTCAGCAAGATAATGCATTAGTCTCGCAATATACAATTTTTACAAAATATAGACTATTTATTTTATCATAATATGCATACTATGCAAACTATATACTATTTATTAAAAACAGGCTTTCATAAAAGAACAGGCTTTTGTGTTGATAAAGAATAAAAATATATATACATTTTCAGACCAATATTATATAACAAAGAGAGATAAGCTACTATTCTTCTTTTAAATGGCTTAATTCAAGTAATACTAGATTTAGAGTGTGACAAAGCAGCAGACCCAAAAGGGCAACTATGGCAAATATACCAGGGGACTACATATAAGGCACTTGAATAACCGTAAAAGCATGTAACTTCAAAATACATTGAAATGTCTAAAAAAAACAGTTTTGCCAGAACAGTTTTGAGAGTGGGCGCTCCCAAGTATGAAGAGACTGGTGGTGTGTGGGTATCACAGCTATTTCAGCCCACATTATATCAGATATTACACTGATTCTGCAGTGTCTCGTGGATACATTTAATAAAATGAGATACTTGCTCCATTCTTGCAAAGACAACTGTCCCAAAGCAGGGAGAGGTCATTCATCTGCTCCTCCATCATGACAAGGTGGTTCCCTCGTGATAATGTGCAGTACATAGTGGATGTGCAACAATTGATGGAAACCCAGCACAATACAGCCATGGCCAAAATTATTGGCAGTGACATACATTTTGTGTTTTCGCAAAGTTTTCTGCTTCAGCTGTTGTGGTGTTGATTCACATTGTTTCTAGATTATTGTGCAGAGTGATCAGATGCATTTAAAAAAATTGCAAAAATCTTAATTGTCAAAAAACTTAAGCACAAAAACCCAAATTTCACAGTTTTTTTACCCTGGCACAAAATGCCCAGCTAACATAATTTAACTAATCATATCAGCAGCACCTGGGAAAGTGTGAACGAGTACTAGTCAGGTGAAGTCACTCTATCATTCTGATTGGATTATAAGAGCAGACTGATTGCTATAAAAGGAGGGAAGAAGTGCTTCCAGTTATTGTGTTCTTGTTCGCAATGGTTGCAAGGACATTGCTGCAAAGAATATTGCACCTGAAAAAACATTTACCGGATCATTAAGAACTGCAAGGAGAGAGGTTCAAATGCAGTGAAGAAGACTTCAGGACATCCCAGAGTGTCCAGCAAGCACCAGGACCGTCTCCTCCTGAGGAGTCAGCTACTGAATTGTGTCACCACCAGTGCAGAGCTTGCTCAATAGCAGGTTGGTGTGAGTGCATCTGCATGCACAGTGAGGCGAAGAGTTTTGGACAATGGCCTGGTGTCAAGAAAGGCTGCATAGAAGCCACTTCTCTCCAAGAAATACATCAAGGACAGACTGAAAGTCTGCAGGAAGTACAAGGATTGGACAGCAGAAGACTGGTGCAAAGTTATTTTCTCTGATGAAGCCCCCTTCTGACTGTTTGGGACATCAGGAAAATCGACAGTCCGAAGAAGAAAAGGTGAACGCTACCATGAGTCCTGTGTCGTTAAAAACAGTGAAGCATCCTGAGACCATCCATGTGTGGGGTTGCTTTTCATCCAAGGGAGTGGGCTCTCTCACAATTCTGCCCAAAAACTCTGCCATGAATAAAGAATGGTATCAAAACGTCTTGTAAGAGCAACTTCTCCCTACGATCCAGGAGCAATTTGGTGATGATCCGTGCATTTTCCAGCATGATGGAGCACCATGTCACAAGGCAAGAGTGATGATGAAGTGGCTCGGAGATCATTACATTGAAATTTTGGATTGAAACCCTTGACAACGAGGCTGTGAGGAATAGACTTACCATCTCTTCTATGGCACGCACGGTATAAACCTGTAAAAAGCTCCTTGATCACATCTGATTTTCCACAACTTGTGTTGTCTGGAGTTCTTTGTATATTGAATGTTCTTGGAAATTTATTTTCAATGTTTTGTCCGCGAAACGATCCAAAAACACTTTAAAGTGCAATACAGCCCATAGAAGAGATTGTATGTCTATCCATCACAACCTCGTTGTCATTCCCATTAAAAATCAAAGATGGCGCTAGCATCAATAAGGTCTATAGTGAGTGCTGTGCAGCCTGTGCTCATGGGAGCAGTGGTGGGTGGCGGCGCAGGCTGTGCAGCAGTATGATCCATTTGGAAAGATAGTGTTACCTTAGGAAGTCTCGATTCAGTTTAATTTTTTTCTCTCTCCACAAATTCAAACCAAACTGAACTAGCAACAATATAGCTTAACTTGTAACAGAGAATACTGTGTGTAAAGCAGTTCAATGGGGAGGAGGCGAGAACCGGCTTGTCAATATAAATAATAGTTTTAATGATAAACTTTAAAACTTTTTTTTTTTTTTACAAGTTTTAATGATAAAGTTTTAATGAAAAAAACACAGACAAAACACACACACACAAACATGAAGGACATGTCCGTAAACTATCTCTCTCTCTCCCGCAGTCAATCCTCCGCAGTCGGCCTTTATCCCTCTCGGAGGCTTGATTAGCCTGATAAGGGACCGGGTGTGTATAATCACGACCCGGCCCCGCCCTCCACCCTGCCACATTCCTCCCTCGTTCTCTCAGGCAGGGGAGCCCCCGGCATGACATAGATCCCCCCTCTTTCCCTGGGGAGGGGTGTGCCTTTTTGCCCCGTCTGCCGGCAGGTCATCCCAGTCTACCTGGACGAGGGAGGGGACAAGGGGTGGGAAACAGAAATAATGAATACTTCCTGTAACAGTGTAGTACCCCCCAAAAAAACAATGTCAAATTTAAACGAGAGGAAAAGGCCAACGCGGAGCGGCAGTGAGAGAGAAAGAGGAGAGAGAGATTTAAAAAAAAAAACACTTACTCGCCAGTTCTCCGATACGCCGTAGTTTGTTCCTCGGCCACTCCTCCACCCTCTAACGGATGACAGCCGCTCCTCTCCAGGTGGATCGGAGGCAGACCTCCAGCCCCTGGCGGATGGAATGCCCCGCCGCGTTCTTGGGGAACAGAAGGGGTCTCCCCCGCCCCTGGCAGCGGTTCTCCCGCTCCAGGCGGTCGGCAGCGAGCCCCTCCCCCCTCGCGTTCGGCAGTCTCAGACCCCGCCACATTTCAGCGGCTGGTTGGTGACTCCACCGCCCCTGGCAGCGGCCCTGACCGCTCCAGGCTGTCGGTTAGGAGCCCCTTCTCCCCTCTCGGTCGGCAGCCGTCATCCGCTTCCAGGTGGCCAGGCTCCTCGTCCCCCGGCAGATGGCTCCGTTGGGGTGGACGGTAGTGGCGAGAACTCCACTATGCGTATCCCTCCTCCTTCCCGGATTTCGGCACCAGTGTAAAGCAGTCAATGGAAAGGAGGAGGCGAGAACCGGCTTGTCAATATAAATAATAGTTTTAATGATAAACTTAAAAAGAGACAAAACACACACACATGACGGACATGTCCGTAAACTATCTCTCTCTCCCACACAATCCTCCGCAGTCGGCCTTTATCCCTCTCGGAGGCTTCATTAGCCTGATAAGGGACCGGGTGTGTATAATCAAGCCCTCTGCCCTGCCACACTGTAAAATTACACAAAATGTTCTGAGCGGTTTGGCTCACTTTCACCTGTTTACAAACTTGTGTAGATGCATTGATGGTGCTGAAAATAACTGCAATATCAATCATATTGGTGTTGTTACAATGATATAAAAAATTTCAGCACACATTATTTACATTTACATTATTATTTAGCAATAATGATAATAACAACAAATGTTATTTGTATTTTTATATGGGCCCTTGGCTTCTGGGGGTTCTAGGCGGATGCCTGTCTTTGCCTAGTGCTAAGTCCGCCATTGAGTGCAAAAACCACATTATAAAAAAACCTTTATGGTGCATTCAGACCAGAGGCAAAATTCAAAATTCGCTCTGGCTTCCCTGTCAACAATGCTATGTAAGATTCGTGGATGCTCTGACGTAGTTGAAATAGGCAGCAACGTTCGTTCAGAATGTTTGGTTTTGTGAACTATATTTAAAGGGGCAGCAAACCATCCAGACATGTCGTCCGGTATCTTTTTTATATCGTCATGAAATCTTTTAATATATTATTATATATTATGATATAAACCATAATGTATGTAAACCAGATGAATGACTTCTGGTCGATTTGCCGCTCTCGACGCCTCTCAGTGCATTCAGACCAGAGGCATCGAGAGCGTCAAATAGACCGGAAGTCATTCATTTTCTATTGCAGCCAACGTCTCTCTGCGGCAAGAAGCGGGGCGTCTCAAGTGGTGTAGGCGTCAGAGGAAAATTCAAGTGCGGGCAACATTATGGTAAAGAGCTTTGACGCGGTTCGGCGGCAACCATTGTAGTATAGAAGTGCTCCGCTCTAGCGAAGTCTAGAGAACACAACAGTGTAAACTTTGGTTCCCACCAAACATTAGTTCCGAAGACAAAATGGAGGAGAAACTGATTATTGCTGTGGCAGGTTTTCCTGTAATATATGATATGTCTCTGTTTGCTTACAGGAATATAAATAATAAAAAACTATGCGTGGACCAAGGTATCTGAAATTGTTGGTGTGCCAGGTGAGTTGATGAAGTGGATATTATGGTTTATATAATATTATATAATAATATATTAAAAGATATACGCTACTTGTGATATGTTGGAAAAAGATGTCTGGATGTTTTGCGGCCCCTTTAAATATAGTTTACAAAACCAAGAATTCTGAACGAACGTTGCCACCTATTTCAACTACGTCAGAGCGACCACAAATCTTCCATAGTGTTGTTGGCAGAGCAGCCAGAGCACACGACTTGCGAAACACACAAAACAACAACGAAGAAGAAGAAGGTTATTTGGAGGGTTAGGACTGGTTTTTCCGGCTGGTGACGGCTGGATTGTGACTGGAGCGCTGATGTAACGTATGACCTTGTCCTGTTTTTCTGTTTCCCCTTTGTCTTCCATTTTGATACTTTCATCACTCCATAGTTTTCACTTTTGAACCTTCTGTACCTCCATAGTCTTGTTAGCCATCGTGTTCATTGTTCATTGTTCTCACCTGTCCTCGTTAGTTTCTCATTGGTTTCTGTTCATCACCTTATCATGTTATTTTGAGTTCTGTTTGTTCATTGGTCCCTTCTTGTATTTATACCCTGCCTTTTCGTTCAGTCACTGTCGATCGTTGTTTGTTGTTATGAATGTTAGTTTATGTTGTAAGCCTGCTCTGTGTTTCCTGCCCTTGTGCTCTGTTCATGTTTATTTCCCCATCGCGGGTGTTCCTTTGTGTTTGTTTAATTAATAAATATATTGCGTTTGGATCCTCAACCTTGTCTCCCTCGTTGTCCCTGCTAATTCAGTAACAGAACGATCGACCACACATGGATCCAGCAGCCTATTCAGCCAATTATCGGCTCCTTAGCCTCAAGCAGGGGGACCGCCCTTTGGAAGACCACATCCAGGACTTCCTTCCCTGGCAAGCGTCTCTGACTTCCCGGAACCAATCCTGGTGAGCTTCTTCAGGGGCAATCTGAGCGCCTCACTGAGGGAGCGGTTACCACCGGCAACGCACGCAGTGGTCCCTCTGCAGCTTCATAGAGGTGACTTTGCTGGGTCGGCGGATCGCCGTTAACCGTGGGCGTTGCTGAGGAGGACTTTACCTCACCACCCACAGGGGAGACCCTTCAGCCATCCCTGGGCTCCCAGTCACACCAGCTCCACATGTCAGCGAGCAAACCCCACGCCAGCCACTTCCCCAGAACCCACACGGTCAACCTCGTCTGCCGGAGGAGGAGGAGAAGACGGGCTTCCGCCTCCCGGCCCACGCCTGCCCGGTCTGTGAGCCAGACCCTCGCCTGTCACCGTGAGCGAGCCAGAGCCTACGCATGTCACGGTGAGCGAGCCTGCGCCCACGCATGCCGCGGCCAACCAGCCAGAGCCTGATGCCTCAGACGTCAGTGAGCCAGCGCCGGTAGCCTCAAGCATCAATGAGCCAGTGCCGGCAGCCATGACCGTCCAAGAGCCAGTGCCAGTAGCCATGACCGTCCAAGAGCCAGTGCCAGTAGCCATGACCGTCCAAGAGCCAGTGCCTGTAGCCTCGACCGTCCCTGAGCCAGCACCTGAAGCCTCGACCGTCCAAGGGCCAGCGCCAGTAGCCGTGACCGTCAAGAGCCAGTGCGGCAGCCATGACAGTCCAAGAGCCAGTGCCGGCAGCCATGACAGTCCAAGAGCCAGTGCCGGCAGCCATGACAGTCCAAGAGCCAGTGCCAGTAGCCATGACCGTCCAAGAGCCAGTGCCAGTAGCCATGACCGTCCAAGAGCCAGCACCCCCCGAGCTTTCCAGAGCTTCGCCTTCCGAGCTTTCCAGAGCTCCTCCTCTCGAGCTTTCCAGAGCTCCTCCTCCCGAGCTTTCCAGAGCTCCGCCTCCCGAGCTTTCCAGAGCTCCGCCTCCCGAGCTTTCCAGAGCTCCGCCTCCCGAGCTTTCCAGAGCTCCGCCTTCCGAGCCGTCCGAGCTTTCCAGAGCTCCGCCTCCCGAGCTTTCCAGAGCTCCGCCTCCCGAGCTTTCCAGAGCTCCGCCTCCCAGGCTTTCCAGAGCTCCGCCTTCCGAGCTTCCCGAGCTTTCCAGAGCTCCGCCTCCCGAGCTTTCCAGAGCTCCACCTCCCGAGCTTTCCAGAGCTCCGCCCTCCGAGCTTTCCAGAGCTCCGCCTCCCGAGCTTTCCAGAGCCCCTTCCCCCGAGCCTCCCAGGGTTCCACCTCCCAAGTCTCTCGAGCCTCCCCGGGCTCCACCCCTCAAGTCTCTCAAGTCTTCCACGGCTCCGCCTCCCGAGCCTCCTAGGGCTCTTCTCCACGAGCCTCCTATGGCTCCGCCTCCTGAGCCTCCTATGGCTCTGCTCCCAGAGACTCCAGAACCTTCTAGAGCTCCGCCTCCCGAGCCTCCTACGGCTCCGCCTCCCGAGCCTCCTACGGCTCCGCCTCCTGAGCCTCCTACAGCTCTGCCTCCAGAGACTCCCGAGCCTCCCTCAGCTCCGCCTCCTAGGCCTTCCTCGGCTCCGCCTCCTACGGCTCTACTCCCCGAGCCTCCTATGGCTCCGTCTCCAGAGCCTCCTATGGCTCTGCTCCCAGAGACTCCAGAACCTTCTAGAGCTCCGCCTCCCGAGCCTCCTACGGCTCCGCCTCTAAAGGCCCCTCTGAGCGCCACCTTCCTCGGCTCCACCTCCTGAGCCTCCCTTGGCTTCACCTCCAGAGCCTTCCAGGCCTCCGCCTCTGGAGCCTCCTACGGCGCCACCTCCATCGGCCCCACCGCCAGAGCCTTCCAGGCCTCCGCCACTAGAGCCTCCTACGGCGCCACCTCCATCAGCTCCGCCTTCTGAGCTTCCAGAGCCTCCCTCAGCTCCGCCTCCTGAGCCTCCAGAGCCTCCCTCAGCTCCGCCTCCTGAGCTTCCAGAGCCTCCCTCAGCTCCGCCTCCTGAGCCTCCAGAGCCTCCCTCAGCTCCGCCTCCTGAGCTTCCAGAGCCTCCCTCAGCTCCGCCTCCTGAGCCTCCAGAGCCTCCCTCAGCTCCGCCTCCTGAGCCTCCAGAGCCTCCCTCAGCTCCGCCTCCTGAGCCTCCAGAGCCTCCCTCAGCTCCGCCTCCTGAGCTTCCAGAGCCTCCCTCAGCTCCGCCTCCTGAGCTTCCAGAGCCCTTCTCAGTTTCGCCCCCGGGACCTGTCCCTATCCTGAGGCTGCCTCCCAGGCCTCTTGGACCCGTCCCTGTCCAATGGCCACCTCCCAGGCCCCCTGAACCGGTCCCTCTGTGCCCCCCGGGACTGCCTAATTGGCCCCGTGTACTGTCTCCTTTCCCTTTGTGCCCCGTGGACTGTTTAATTTCCCCTTGTTGCCCCCCTTGGACTTCCTGCCTGCCCTCTGTGCCCCCTTGGACTTCCTTCTGCCCCTCATTGCCCCCTGGACTGCCTGTCTGCCCCGGTGCCTTCATTGTGTTTTTCTATGGTTTTTGTCTTGGGTTTTGTTTTTGGTTTGGATCGTCTGGGATCCGATCCTTAGATGGGGGCTATGTAATGTATGACCTTGTCCTGTTTTTCTGTTTCCCCTTTGTCTTCCATTTTGATACTTTCGTCACTCCATAGTTTTCACTTTTGAACCTTCTGTACCTCCATAGTCTTGTTAGCCATCGTGTTCATTGTTCATTGTTCTCACCTGTCCTCGTTAGTTTCTCATTGGTTTCTGTTCATCACCTTATCATGTTATTTTGAGTTCTGTTTGTTCATTGGTCCCTTCTTGTATTTATACCCTGCCTTTTCGTTCAGTCACTGTCGATCGTTGTTTGTTGTTATGAATGTTAGTTTATGTTGTAAGCCTGCTCTGTGTTTCCTGCCCTTGTGCTCTGTTCATGTTTATTTCCCCATCGCGGGTGTTCCTTTGTGTTTGTTTAATTAATAAATATACTGCGTTTGGATCCTCAACCTTGTCTCCCTCGTTGTCCCTGCTAATTCGTAACAGCTGATGGTAGGAACTAGCATAGACTGCGGAAGCGATCCGGAAATGGAGGATGAAATGGTGGATGTGGATAAAGAAGGAAATTTTTTTTTTTTATTGAACTATATCATGTACAAACAGCATTGCAACAATCATATATCATTGCAATATAACAATGAAATCAGGTGCAAAAGTGCATTGCATGAAAAGATCAACTAAAACACATAAATAAAATAAAACCAAAAAGCTAGGGTTTGTTTTTTTAAATCATATTCTTCTATTATTTCAAAAAGTTTTTGCGCATTTTTGCTTTTCATCATTTGCAGGGCCTTTGTGTAAGAAAGAAACGCATTGTGAAATACAGAAAACCTGGGTTTCACTTTTACATATTTAGATTTGTGTATATAAAATTTCCCAAAAATAAGGATGTCATTAACCAGAAAATCATATTTGTTGCTGTTCATAACAAGTCCAAAGACAATGTCCTTATGAGAGAAAACAGCAAGAAGAGGAACCTTTGGGTAAAGCCACTCATGAATATCAAGCCATAAAGCCTCTACATACATACAATGGAAAAATAAACGATCAGTAGTTTCAATCTCATCACAAAATACACAATTACTAGTTTCAATTCCAAATCTTTGTCGTACAAATTCACTGAAAGGATAAACATCGTTTAAAATTTAGAAATGGATTTCCTTAGCTTTGGGGGTTAATGGGAATTTTAAATAATTTGTTTGTAACCTGTAAATTGTTTCTTTTGAGAAAAACTGTTAAATCAAGTTTCTATAAACTACAAAAGGGAATAAAATATTATCAAACATATTTCTGATAGATTTGTTTGAGAATGTAGTTTCTTTGAAATCGTAACCTCCAATTAAAAGTGATGGGAGACACAGGGTGGTGGGATTAGAATTTGAAAGGAATCCTTTGATTAGACATATAATAGAAATGAGGATAGCTTTGATTATAGAATTAAATGTGTTCCGATTACAGATTATATCATATTTAAGACAAAAATTCTCATATGAAATAATACCTTTCGCCATCCAGTCCTTATTATATAGTGATTTATTTCTTATTGTGATATATCTATTATTCCTTATTGAGGTCTTATGTGGCGTGAAATTATGATTGTATAAAAGTTTACAGTACAACAAGACTTGCTGGTGAAACTGGGATAGATTGATAGGGAGACGTTGGGGAGTGAAATCACATCTAAGTAGAAATTCTATCCCTCCCAGTTTTTTTTTTATTTCTCTGGTAATATGAAACAAAAAGTTATTATTGTTTAGAAAATATTTTAACCAGTCAATTGTCAGGGTACCATTTATGAAATCAAAGTCAATGGCTTGTAGACCTCCCTCCTATAAAGAAGGAAATGCATGTAATGAATGGAAGGTGGTAGAAGCTAGGAAAAGAAAGAAAAGTTGGGGACAAATATCAGAAACAGACAGTGAAAAGGGTAATCATCTGGCAAGGTACTGATGAAGTTTATTACAGAGTCTGTAAATATCATCAACCCATTGAAATTAACAAAATCACTGAAAGAAATAATAGGGACGATTGAAAGTGTTAAGACCTTAAGAGATGGCAAAATGATGCTGTTTTGTAAAGATGGTAGGCAACAAAAAACGGCCCTGGGAATTAAATCACTGGTCGGGCATAAAGTAGTATGTTTAATCCCAGAAGATAAGATTTGGGTTAAAGGTGTGATAATGGGGATTCCAACCGATGTTCCAGTTGAAAAGATAAAAAAAAACATAACTGGAGCTTCATTAAATGATGTCAGACGCCTGAAGTGCGTCAGAAACAATGTAAATACAGACAGCCTCTCAGTGGTATTAAACTTTGATGAGAATAAATTACCTGAGAGGGAATATGTAGGATTTGTGAGCTATATGGTTAGACCATATGTTCCACCAACATTAAGATGTTATAAATGTCAAAAATTCGGACATGTAACTGCTGTGTGCAGAGGCAAACATAGATGTGCGAGATGTGGAGGTGAGCATGGATATGGCAAATGTGAGCAAGGTACAAACCCTAAGTGCTGTAATTGTGGAGGTGATCATAGCGCAGGATATGGAGGTTGTTTAGTGAGGAAAAATGCAGTGAAAGTTCAAAATGTCAGAGTGGAAGAAGGAATATCATACGCTGAAGCTCTCAAGAAGGTAAAACGGACAACCAAAGTTATAGAAGCTAAGGCAACAATTCCACAACAAAAAGTTAAGTGGCAAGAACAAAGTAAAGAGAAAGAAGTGATTGTAGATAAAGTGGCATTCATGGCAAAAGTGGTGAATTGTTCTGCCCAAACCGAAAGTAGGACAGAAAGAATTAAAATCATTATCAGAGCTGCTGAAAAGTACTTGGAATTAGAGGATGTTAATGTAGATATGATAAACGAAAGGCTTAAGATGCAAACAGCAAACAATCAGACAGTAAATAGTCAGACAGCATGTGGTGGTTCATAATGGTGATTGCAATCTTGCAATGGAACACAAGAAGTTTAATTGCCAATGGACAAGAATTCAAGAAATTCATAACAAACCAAGAAAATTATCCTGACATTATTTGTGTGCAAGAAGACAAAATGGCTAAAACCACAATTACATTTTTTAATGCATGGATACAATACAATTAGAAGAGATAGACATAAAGAAAATGGTGGTGGGGTAGCAAGATTTATTAAACAAGGTATTGGGTATAGAATAGTTGAGGTAAATGGGGAACAAGAGGTAGTGGTGGTGGAAATTTGGGAAGGATCACGGAGTGTTAGAATAATACATTTTTATAATCCATGTGACAGCTTAAGTAAGGATACATTAGAAAATATTGGAGGGAATGGAAATTATAAAGTAGTGTGATGTGGTGACTTTAATGCACACAGTACATTATGGGGTAGTAGAATAACAGATCATAACGGACAGATAATAGAAGACGTGCTAGAATGGAGCCGGTTAGTATGCATTAATGATGGAAGCTATACAAGAATTGATTTGGCGCAGGGAAAATATTCAATGTTAGACTTGACTCTTGTTTCTGAAAATTTAGCAAGAAAATGTGATTTAAATCAAAGTACAATAGGTAGTGATCATTTTCCTATCAGTAGTAAAATCGGTGTGGACATAGCTCAAATAGTGGTGGAAAGATCACCAAGGTGGAAATTTAAAACAGCCGACTGGGATAAATTTAAGGAATTATGTCAAAATAAAATGGCAGAAATTAGTAATTCTATAGAGGATGTTGAAGCTTTTAATTATAATGTAAGTGAAGTTCTTCAGAGTACAGCTGAAGAAGTAATTGGTAAGAAGAGGACAGGAAGCAGGAGAAAAGCTGTCCCATGGTGGAATGAGGAATGCAGTGGTGGAGGCAATTAAAAAAGAAATAAAGCACTTAAGAGAGTAAGAAGATCATTCAATTATAATTATTTTATTAATTATAAAAGAGCACAGGCTATAATGAGAAGAGTAATACGGACATCTAAGAAAAGATATTGGAGGGAATTTTGTAATAGTATTGGAGAAGAAATTTAAATTAATGGAGTATTGAGTATGATAAGAAAGATGGGAGGGAAACAAAGAAACAGTAACATTCCTGTCTTATGTAACCAAGGTTTCTAATGCTCATATCAAACCTATGAGGAAAAGAAAAAAATTAAGATTTACATATAAATATTTTATTACTTTATTTTAATATTTAAGATATTAAATATTGTTGAAGAAATAACAGTAAATGTAACGAACTAGAAAAAAAAAATAATTTAAACAATTCGGATTAGCTCCGCCCTTAGTGGGTTGCGTCATTATTAGCGCGGGTTAGAGAAGTGAGCAGTCTCGTCACAGAAAAAAGAAAAATAGCCACTGGAGCAGTGACACGCGTCATTTTTTGCAGTTGTAAAGTTAAGAAAGTGAGAAAAATTTGATTAATAACTGAAACCAGGACAATATTGACATCGTTGACAGGAAAAAGTTCTTAAATAGTTGACATTTGCAGTTGAAAAGATTAAAGGAGAAGTTGAGCTGATTCATCCTTTGAAACTGCGTGAAACAGATTTTCCTTGATCCATCGGAGATTATTCATAATCAATTTATTCTTGGTAAGTGAGCTCACAGATTACATAATTCGGTTGTGGTTTGAGTTTTATTCAGTCTTTTGTGAAGATAAGTGTTCTTGGATGATGTTGTATGTATGATTTCTGTGAATATCCTAAAAAATTAGAATTAGGTATTTATTTGCTGCTTAAATGTGTTTTATGCACATTTGTTAATGTGTGTAACGCAGCACACGTGGAGTTTTGCTAGCCAAGCTATAAGCTAATTGAGTGCAGGTAGATACATTTAAGAAGTCATTTTCATTATTAAAGTTATATTTCTGTTAAGAAAATGTTAAAGAAGGAAATAAGTGTTGGGATTTGTGTATTGATGTATTTTAAAACATTTATTGTGGTGAAAATATTCATTTATAATGTTAATGTTGTTAAGTGGGAGTTAATTGTAATTAATTGTGATTTTTCTGCCTTGTCTTCACAAGGTTGGTTTTTTTTCCCCCTTTTTCTTCTTTTTTCCTTTTTCTCTATTTTGTTGTTCTCTGTCCCTCGATATCCCTCTTTGAAATTGAACGTGGACGTTCTTGGAGTTCTGAGTTAGAACTGTTTCTGCCATCAACAAGGAGTGCTCCACATTGGCGGAAACTGGCGAGCCAACCTGGTTTTTCCTGAACTTGGACAACATTTCTTGTTCACCAGATATGCAACACAAAATGAAAAGGGAAAAATGGCTCCTGGACCATATGTCGCAACTGTGAACAGGAGCCATTTTTCCCTTTTCATTTTGGAGTTGCATATCTGCAATTCTTTAACTGAACATTGAAACAGGACAGACATTGAACTGAGTTAAATTTCTGTTTATTTCCATCAAGGACAATTCATTGAAAGGAACTCCGATTTGGTGTCATTGGATATTTTACCTGAAATTCACTGCCCCAATTGTTGTTGTTGTTTTTTTGTTTGTTTTTTTCCTTTATTTTAATTGTTCTGAGAGAGAATACAGAGGTTGAGTTATATAATTTACCAAAAAAAGTAAGAAATAAAGTAATTAAGAGTAAATAACTATAACTAAAACAAACTACAAATTAAATTAGTTAAACAGAATAAACAAAGAGGTAATTACATAACTATTGAGCACAAGGAGTCAAATTATCTGAAACAAATTTGTTATTTCAAAAAGTGAATTTAAAGGTTTTTGTGAATTGTTTTATTTTTCCATTTCCCAAACTGAAAACTAACACAGAAGATTCTATAATAAATATACTTACCCTTTTAGCCAAAATCCTGTCTTCTGTGATTATATCCCTTGAGCGAACATGGTCTTCTGATCTGGTCCAAGACATTAGAAAGTGGTTCATATTTAAACTGTAGGACACGTGTGCTACATAAAGTTGGCGAGCCAGCCAGGAGCCAGTTCTTGCAGCGAGGGTAACTGTTATAGAAACAGGGAAGGGAAATTTGTATTAAATTAAATTTTCAACCATTACAATGGATATCGTGACGCAAGAAAACGTTAACGTAGCAAATGCGCTCATAATCACAGGCCTTACGTTAACCGAAACAGACAATGAGCTAGAAATGTACCTAGAAAGATATGTTTCAATTAGCCGTAATATTATCATTGATGACCCAGCTTCAGAGTTTCACCGATGTGCCATAGTAGAATATAATCATAACTCAGCAATCAAAAATTTGCTCCCTTTCTTACCCTTAACTTTGGGGAGTCTCTCTGACCCAGGTGTTATCTTCCAAGTGCGTGCCTTAGCTACTGTCTACACACAAACTGCTAGATGCACTGCCACGGGAGGATATCTTGAGGAATTGAAAGCCATTGCCAAAGAGAGTGGAAGGCCTTTCCAAAGTGTGCTTCAAGAGGAATTGGAGAAACTTAGAGAAACCCATTCTGCAAATCAGGCTCCAACAGAATCTCAACATGCGAGCTGTCATTGCTCTAGCAGTGACTCCCACAGTGCAGAAACTATCGTCCCACTGCCAAAAAGTAGCCCTCTGACTAATTTAAAAGAGACAGAATCTCAAAGCTCAGAACCTAAAAACCCAACCAAGACTAAAGTCACATTTGTGTCTCCCCCTTCTCCAGAAACTACTACTGATGATATTACTGTGACAACCTGCCCTGTGTTCCCCACAAATATCGTGGACCCACCCAGTGTTCAGAGAATGGTGGTTGAACACACAGTGAAAACAAGTGAAGCTACCCTGTCACAGCAAACCTCAATCCTTCTGAGGGTTTTCTCAGGAGGGTTCTGCGCCCTCCCAATGAACCAGATTTCGACACCTGGCGTGCGAGTGTCGACTTCTTGTTAAATCACCCTTCCATCTCTGACTTGCACAGAACACGAAAAATCCTCGACAGTCTCTTACCTCCAGCTGCCGACATTGTAAAACATGTGCGCCCTCCAGCCCTACCTGCTGTTTATCTTAAGCTGTTAGAGTCCGTATATGGTTCTGTCGAGGACTGAGACGAGTTGTTGGCCAAACTCATGGGAACTCTACAGAATCAGAGTGAGAAACCATCAAACTACCTACACCGTACAAGTTATTCTGAGTGCTGCAATCAGACGAGATGGCATAGCAGAAAGTGAACATGACCGTTACCTTCTGAAACCATTCTGCAGAGGGTGTTGGGACAATCGTCTCATTGCCGACCTTCAGCTTGACAAAAGAGAAGTCCAACCACCCACTTTTGCCGAATTAGCAGTGCTTATTCGAACCCAGGAAGACAAACACGCATCTAAGGAGGAACGGATGAGAAAGCATCTTGGGATGACAAAACCCCATAATGCCTACCCAAAGTCATGGGCAGTCTCTAACCAAGTATCAGTCTGTTCATGTGATGTGCTCAACTCTGATGGTTCTGAAACCAGTCTTCTAAAGAAACAAGTTGCAGAAATCCAAGCCCAAGTTACTGCCTTAAAGCAGTCTCCTGATCGGAAGAATCCAAAGAGTCAATCCGAAAAGGCTGAGTTGACCACTTTAAAGAAGATGGTGGAAGAATTATGCACCCAAGTAGCTGCGGTAAAAGCATCAGTCACCCTGGGAATGAAGCAAAACAATGCAGAAGAGTTGGAAATTGTTAGGTTGCAGCATCAGATCGCAGAGCTGCAAACCCAAAGTGCCACTCGTAAGATGCCTCAAACCTCTAACACTCAGAGACCGCTTGACACTTTAATGGACAGAAGTCCCAGGATGGGCCAGCTGAGAGTTAACAGACCACGACCTTGGTAATGTTTCCGGTGCGGAGAGGATGGGCACCTGGCTATCAATTGCGAGAATGCTCCAAATCCTTCCAAAGTCGAAGAGAAGCGACTTAAGTTAAGAGAGCAACAAAGCCAATGGGACTCTCAGCATGAAAGGCCTGCCCAGCCTTTAAAAGGTCTCTGTAGCGGGGCATATGGAGACCAGACGTTCAGACTGTCGCCCTGAATGTTACAAACAGATATCTGACGTGAGCATCCGTGGTGCACCACCATCGAAACGCTTGCCAAAGGGGCTAGTGGGGATAAAATGCACAGCCAAGGTCACCATTGGAGAAAGAGCGGTAGATTGCCTTCTAGACACAGGGTCACAGGTGACCACGATTCCTCAGTCGTTTTATGAAGCAAATTTGTCAGACTACTCCTTAAAGCCATTAGAAAACTTGTTGGAGGTAGAAGGAGCTAACGGACAGGCAGTACCATATTTGGGGTATATTGAGTTAACCCTGAAATTTCCCAAGGCATTCATAGGAACTGAAGTTGAAGTCCCCACCTTGGCCCAGTGGTGCCAGATTTAACAAGTCTTTCCCAAATTCTAGTTGGGACCAACTCCTTAGATGTGCTTTACAGCAGGTGTGCTAAAGAGAATGCGGCTAACTTTCAATCAAGCTTCCATGGTTACCAAGCAGTACTTAAAGTTTTGGAAGCTAGGTGGAAACAAGCCAGCAGTGAGTCCTTGGGTTATGTGAAGTTGAGGGGAAACTCCCCTGAAGTTGTGCCTGCAGGAAGCACAGTAGTCTTGAATTGTTTTGTCCATCTACATGGCCCCCACACAGAGAAGTGGGTGACTCTTGAGCCTCCTTCGATCCCTTTACCAAGTGGCCTGCTGATTGCAAACTGTTTGCACACCTTACCCTGTAAACTTCCCTCCAAATTGTCAGTTTTGCTAAGAAATGGAACGCAAACAGACATAAAAATCCCGCCAAAAGTTGTGCTTGCAGAGATTCACGCAGTTCAGAAGGTCATTGACCAGCAGCATCAGAGTTCGGATGTCAAAGCTGAGGAAGCAACACTTACCTGTGCTAATCTTACCTTCGAATTTGGTGACTCCCCCTTGCCCACAAGCTGGAAAGAGAGAATATCAAAATTGTTGAACTCCATGCCTGAGGTATTTTCCCTGCACGGCCTTGACTACGGCCACACTGAGAAAGTCAAACATCAGATAAAGTTGAGTGACGAAACACCGTTCAAACCCATCCATCCCCAAGACATTGATGCTGTGAGAAAACACCTCAAAGAGCTACTGGAGGCTGGTGTCATCCGTGAGTCTGAGTCTCCATTTGCGTCACCCATAGTCATAGTCCGTAAGAAGGACGGTACAGTGCGGCTATGCATTGACTTTCGACACTTTTCAACACTAACCGGCTCAAAGTGGTTCTCAGTCCTCGATTTGAAATCTGGTTTCTACCAAATTGAGATGGAAGAAGCAGATAAGTGTAAAACAGCGTTTGTCTGCCTGCTTGGATTCTGGGAATTCAACAGAATGCTGCAGGGGATTAGCAATGCGCCGAGCACGTTCCAATGATTAATGGAACGGTGCATGGGAGACTTGAACAGAAAACAACTGCTGGTTTTGATCAATGACCTAATCGTTTTCTCATAGACTCTTGAAGAGCATGAATCCCGGTTGCTGCAAGTTCTCAACCGACTGAAGGAGTATGGGCTGAAATTGTCACCCGAGAAATGTCGGTTCTTTCAAACATCAGTGAGGTATCTGGGTCATATAGTCTCAGGAGACGGGGTAGAGACTGATCCAATGAAGGTAGAGGCCTTAAAGACTTGGCCAAAGCCGACAAACCTAAAGGAGTTGAGGTCCTTTTTAGGTTTCGCCGGATACTATCGGAGATTTGTGCAAGAGTACTCAAAGATCATTAAGCCTCTTACCGACCTTACAGCAGGATATCCTCCACTCAGGAAGAGCGGTAATAAGAAACAGAAGGATGGGGGTACTTCAACCCCAAAGAAGAGTTTGTTGATCGATGGACTCCATATTGTCAGAGTGCCTTTGACTTGGCAAGCTCGCATCTGCACCTGTTTTGGGCTTTGCTAACCTCAAACTTCCCTATGTGCTTCACACCGATGCCAGTACCACCGGGCTTGGTGCAGCTTTATACCAGGAGCAGGAGGGGCAGATGCGAGTCATAGCCTTTGCCAGCAGAGGATTGACCAAGGGTGAAAGTAGGTACCCTGCGCACAAATTAGAGTTTTTGGCGCTAAAATGGGCTTTCACCTCCAAATTTAGCGACTACCTCTATGGTGTAGAATTTACCGTCGTAACGGATAGTAATCCCTTGACATATATTCTAATATCCCAGTTACCGCTGACTGTCCAGCTTGTCAACTTACAACTTTAAGCTGCAGTACAGAGCAGGTAGCCAAAACCAAGATGTTGACGGGCTATCCCGACGACCGCATGGTGAGCCTCTTGATGACCTGGTTTCACAAAAGGAGAAAGAAAGGATTAAACAGTTCACACTGAAACATCTCATGGGGCCAGGTGTTGAGTCATCTGTTCTCATGGCAGACACGATAAAAGCGATCTGTGAAAGGCATCAGTTGATTGGGTCATCTTAAAATCCCAGTTCCTCTCACTCCTCTTTTACTTTGGTTGAATCCCTTACTCAGCATGAGGATGCTCTGCCAAATGAGTTCCAACATGAGGATGAACATGGTCTTCCAGATCTTCCTCATCTCTCAGAAGCTTCCTTGGCAGAACTGCAGAGAAAAGATCCCGAAATGAGGATTGTTATTGAAGGGTTGGAGAGAGGAGTGCAATCCTGTAACCTGAGAGACCAGCCACCTACCATGAGTCTGTGGTCAAAAGAGTGGAACCAACTTGAGCTGAGAAGTGGAGTGCTCTATAGAAAAAGGCAGGAGTATGGAGCCTCTCAATATCAGTTGGTACTGCCCGCCACATTGAGAGACATGGTGTTAAGAAGCCTTCATGATGACATGGGTCATTTAGGTATTGATAGGACCCTGGATCTCGTCAGGACAAGGTTCTTCTGGCCGAAAATGTCGCAAGCAGTAGAAGAAAGGGTCAAAACCTGTGAACGCTGTGTCCGTAGAAAAACACCCCCGGACAGAGCAGCTCCCTTGGTAAACATCAAAACCAGCAGGCCCTTAGAGTTGGTATGCATAGATTTTCTGTCCCTGGAGCCAGACCAAAGCAACGTCAAAATCATACTGGTTATCACAGATCACTTTACAAAGTATGCCGTTGCGATACCAACTCGAAATCAAACTGCCCAAACCATTGCTAAAAGCCTGTGAAACAATTTCTTGGTGCACTATGGGTTTCCGGAGAAACTACATAGTGACCAAGGGGCAGACTTTGAGTCGCACACAATAAAGGAGTTGTGTAAGGTTGCAGGCATTTACAAGGTGAGGACTACCCCATACCACCCGAGGGGCAATCCAGTGGAACGATTTAATTGTACACTCCTCCAGATGCTGGGGACACTGGAAAATGAAAAGAAGTCTCGGTGGAAGGAGTTCGTAAAGCCCTTAGTACATGCCTATAACTGCACCCGCAATGACACCACTGGGTACACTCCTTATGAACTCATGTTTGGGCGATAACCCCGCCTACCTGTCGATTTAGCTTTCGGATTGCCAGCAGACACCCCCATCAATTCCCACTCTCAATAAGTGCGAGATCTTAAGTATTGGATGCGCGAGAGTTACGAAGTGGCTACTAAAAATGCTGGGAAGGTAGCCGAGCGTAATAAAAGAAGATTTGATAAGCGTGTGGTTGCTTCAACATTGGAGGGGGGTGACCGAGTTCTTGTAAGGAACATGCGATTGAGAGGAAAGCACAAGCTGGCTGATAAATGGGAACAAGATGTTCATGTGGTTGTCAGAAAAGTTTGTGATCTGCCAGTATATACTGTCCAACCAGAGAGAAAAGAGGGTCCTCTCCGGACGTTGCACCGAGATTTATTGCTGCCCTGTGGGTTTTTGCGGCCAAGCAACTCTGAGGATCGACCAAAGCAGAAAGAAGTTCGAAGGCCTAAAACCAGAGCTTCTTCTGATGATGAAGGGATAAAGGAGTCGGAGTTTGTTTCTGAATGCTCAGAGTCTGAGGATGAGCAAATTCCCTGTTATGTACCTGGAAGAACATTGGGCTCTGAAACTCAAATTATTACGGGCCTTGAGCACTCACCTTGTGTTCGAGAAGTTGCATCCGACTTACCTGTCCCTGATCCTACTAGGAAGAATTTACCTGCTCAGGAATCCGTGGAGAGTAACTCTGGAGAACCTGCAAGACAATACTTACCTGAATGGAAACCTGTTGGAGTAGAAATATGTGCAGATGAGCCCGAATCAGGTTGTACTGAACCAGATGTCCAGAGCAGAGCAGAGACCAGTACCAGAACAATCCTCTGAATCCCCGAATGAGTACCCTATTCAATTGGTTGAGACCGTGCCAATCAGTTCTGAGTCAGGGAGTGTAGAAAGAAATCTGATCTCAAATGAAAGGAGTCACACCGAAAACACTCAAACTGAAGAAAGGAGCACTGAACCTGAAGACAATTTTGCTCCCAGACGCTCACAGAGAGAGCGACGCCCCCTTAAAAAGTTTGAATATCCACAGGATCCAATTACCTTAGTGATTCAGTCCTTGTTGCAGGGTCTAAACGAAGCTTTTAGTTCTTCTTTAGAAGATTCAGTTGTTGCCCCTGTAGTTCACTTGTAGATGCAACGGGACGTGCACATATTCAGGAGGGGAGGGTGTAACCAAGGTTACTAATACTCATATCAGACCAATTAAGATTTACATATAAATATTTTATTACTTTATTTTAATGTTTAAGATATTAAATATTGTTGAAGAAATAACAGTAATGTAACAAACTAGAAAAAATTTATAATTTAAAAAATTCGGATTAGCTCCGCCCTTAGTGGGTTGCGTCATTATTAGCGCGGGTTAAAGAAGTGAGCAGTCTCGTCACAGAAAAAAGTAAAATAGCCACTGGAGCAGTGACACGCATCATTTTTTGCAGTTGTAAAGTTAAGAAAGTGAGAAATTTTATTAATAACTGAAACCAGGACAATATTGACATCGTTGACAGGAAAAAGTTCTTAAATATTTGTCATTTGCAGTTGAAAAGATTAAAGGAGAAGTTGAGCTGATTCATCCTTTGAAATTGCGTGAAACAGATTTTCCTTGATCCATCAGAGATTATTCATAATCAATTTATTCTTTGTAAGTGAGCTCACAGATTACATAATTCGGTTGTGGTTTGAGTTTTATTCAGTCTTTTGTGAAGATAAGTGTTCTTGGATGATGTTGTATGTGTGATTTCTGTGAATATCCTAAAAAAAATAGAATTAGGTATTTATTTGCTGCTTAAATGTGTTTTATGCACATTTGTTAATGTGTGTAACGCAGCACACGTGGAGTTTTGCTAGCCACGTGGTACAAGCTATAAGCTAATTGAGTGCAGGTAGATATATTTAAGAAGTCATTTTCATTATTAAAGTTATATTTCTGTTAAGAAAATGTTAAAGAAGGAAATAAGTGTTGGGATTTGTGTATTGATGTATTTTAAAATATTTACAGGTGAAACTCGAAAAATTAGAATATCGTGCAAAAGTTCATTAATTTCAGTAATTCAACTTAAAATGTGAAACTAATATATTATATAGACTCATTACAAGCAAAGTAAGATATTTCAAGCCTTTATTTGATATAATTTTTATGATTATGGCTTACAGCTTATGAAAACCCCAAATTCAGAATCTCAAAAAATTGGAATATTACATGAAATCAATAAAAAAAAAGGATTTTAAATACAGAAATGTCGGCCCTCTGAAAAGTATAATCATGCATATGTACTCAGTACTTGGTTTGGGCCCCTTTGCATTAATTACTGCCTCAATGCGGCGTGGCATGGATGCTATCAGCCTGTGGCACTGCTGAGGTGTTATGGAAGACCAAGATGCTTCAATAGCGGCCTTCAGCTCTTCTGCATTGTTTGGTCTCATGTCTCTCATCTTTCTCTTGGCAATGCCCCATAGATTCTCTATGGGGTTCAGGTCAGGCGAGTTTGCTGACCAATCAAGCACAGTAATACCATGGTCATTGAACCAGGTTTTGGTGCTTTTGGCAGTGTGGGCAGGTGCCAAGTCCTGCTGGAAAATGAAGTCAGCATCTCCATAAAGCTTGTCTGCTGAAGGAAGCATGAAGTGCTCTAAAATGTCCCGGTAGACGGCTGCGTTGACTCTGGACTTAATAAAGCACAGTGGACCTACACCAGCCGATGACATGGCTCCCCAAACCAACACAGACTGTGGAAACTTCACACTGGACTTCAAGCATCTTGGATTGTGTGCCTCTCCATTCTTCCTCCAGACCTTGGTTTCCAAATGAGATGCAAAATTTGCTCTCATCAGAAAAGAGAACTTTGGACCACTGAGCAACAGACCAGTTCTTTTTTCTTTAGCCCAGGTAAGACGTTTGACATTTGAAGCCCATGTCCAGGACCCGTCTGTGTGTGGTGGCTCTTGATGCAGTAACTCTAGCCTCAGTCCACTCCTTGTGAAGCTCCCCCACACATTTGAATGGCCTTTTCCTGACAATCCTCTCCAGGCTACGGTCATCCCTGCTGCTTGTGCACCTTTTTCTTCCACACTTTTCCCTTCCACTTAACTTTCTATTAATGTGCTTTGATACAGCACTTTGAGAACATCCAACTTCTTTTGCAATTACCTTTTGAGGCTTTCCCTCCTTGTGGAGGGTGTCAATGATGGTTTTCTGCACAACTGTCAGGTCAGCAGTCTTCCCCATGATTGTGAATTCAACTGAACCAGACTGAGAGACCATTTAAAGGCTCAGGAACCCTTTGCAGGTGTTTAGCTGATTAGAGTGTGACACTTTGAGCTACAATACTGAACCTTTTCACAATATTCTAATTTTCTGAGATTCTGAATTTGGGGTTTTCATAAGCTGTAAGCCATAATCATCAAAATTATATCAAATAAAGGCTAGAAATATCTTACTTTGCTTGTAATGAGTCTATATAATATATTAGTTTCACATTTTAAGTTGAATTACTGAAATTAATGAACTTTTGCACGATATTCTAATTTTTCGAGTTTCACCTGTATTGTGGTGAAAATATTAATTTATAATGTTAATGTTGTTAAGTGGGAGTTAATTGTAATTAATTGTGATTTTTCTGCCTTGTCTTCACAAGGTTGGTTTTTTTTTTTCCCCCTTTTTCTTCTTTTTTCCTTTTTCTCTATTTTGTTGTTCTCTGTCCCTCGATATCCCTCTTTGAAATTGAATGTGGACGTTCTTGGAGTTCTGAGTTAGAACTGTTTCTGCCATCAACGAGGAGTGCTCCACATTGGCGGAAACTGGCGAGCCAACCTGGTTTTTCCTGAACTTGGACAACATTTCTTGTTCATCGAAGTGGTAGGACCATATGTAAACATTTTCTCCCTTCCTTGGACATTGTTGCAACTGTGAACAGGAGCCATTTTTCCCTTTTCATTTTGGAGTTGCATATCTGCAATTCTTTAACTGAACATTGAAACAGGACAGACTGAACTGAGTTAAATTTCTGTTTATTTCCATCAAGGACAATTCATTGAAAGAACTCCGATTCGGTGTGTCATTGGACATTTTACCTGAAATTCACTGTCCCAATTGTTGTTGTTGTTTTTTTTTTTTGTTTGTTTTTTTCCTTTATTTTAATTGTTCTGAGAGAGAATACAGAGGTTGAGTTATATAATTTACCAAAAAAAAAAGTAAGAAATAAAGTAATTAAGAGTAAATAACTATAACTAAAACAAACTACAAATTAAATTAGTTAAACAGAATAAACAAAGAGGTAACTATACATAACTATTGAGCACAAGGAGTCAAATTATCTGAAACAAATTTGTTATTTCAAAAAGTGAATTTAAAGGTTTTTGTGAATTGTTTTATTTTTCCATTTCCCAAACTGAAAACTAACACAGAAGATTATATAATACAAATACTTACCCTTTTAGCCAAAATCCTGTCTTCTGTGATTATTTCCCTTGTCTCGCTGCAATATTGGCTCAAGAGCGAACTTGGTCTTCTGTTATGAGACAGTAAAACACCTATCAGAAAAATCTCTAAATATTATTATGAGTCTTTTTAATAAGGTGTGGGAATCAGGGAAATTACCAGATGACTGGAAGCATGGGATCATAGTGCCAATAGCAAAGCCAGGGAAGGATCATTCGCAGCCCACTAACTACAGGCCCATGGCATTAACATCGAATTTATGCAAACTAATGGAGCTTATGGTCATGAACAAATTGATATATGTTATTGAAAAGAAAAACCTTTTCTCTGCATTCCAAAGTGGTTTCAGAAAAGGGAGAAACACAATGGATTCTGTTTTATGCCTGGAAGCTGAAATTAGAAAGGCCCAAGTAAACAAGGAAGTGTTAGGTGTATGTTTTGATGTTGAAAAGGCTTATGATGGAATGGAAGTAAAAGGTAGAATGTATAACTGGATTATTAATTTCTTGTTTAAAAGAGCAATATAAGTGAGAGTGGGGTCTGCTTTATCTCAGGTATATCAAGTAGAGAACGGAACACCAAAAGGAAGTGTTAGCAGTCCAATTGTGTTTAACATAATGAACATTGACGTTTTTTTCACAGATAGATTCAGGGATAGGGAGGTCATTATATGCAGATGATGGGGCACTGTGGAAGAGAGGATGCAGTGTTGGGCATGTGGAGATGTGTATTCAAACTGCTGTAAGAAAGGTAGAGATTTGGGCAGTCTCTTAAAAGTATATTTTGTGCTCTAATAAGAGCTGCTATTGATTATGGATGTATGGTGTACAGTTCTGCATCTAAAACGCTACTTTTAAAAGTTGAGGCATTGCAATCACAAGCATTGAGAATATGTTGTGGAGCAATAAGATCATCTCCAGTAACAGCAGTACAAGTAGAGATTGATGCTATTCTCCTCCAGACCAGCATCCTGTACCTTCCATGCCATGTTCCTCTCCCCTCCTGCAGATGGCACTAACACCCCTAACCCAGTTCAACAATCCACTAATTAACCCTCATTCCCTTCACCTGTGCTTAGCCCTATATAAGCCTGTTTGTTTTTCACCAATGTGTTCAGTCTTGAGCCTTTGTTACCCAGTTTCTCCTGTGACCAGCTCTCAGTTAAGTCTCTCTCAAGTTGTGGCTTTGATCCATGTGTCGCTTTGTTTCTCAGTTTTGTGGAAGCTCGGCTTACCCAATTTGTATTTTTTGACCCTCGTGTCTCTTTTTGTTTCTCTGTTTTTGTGGAAGCTCTGCTTACCCTGTTTATTTACACTTTGATAAACTCTACTATTATTTTTGGAGTTAGCTCAGTGGAAAAACACCAAACACTTGAGCACCACAGACCCGGGTTCTAACCCCGCCTACGGCAGCCCTGTTACAAGAAATAAGAAGGCTCAAATTAAAGATGAGATATTGGACTAATATTAAAGGTCATTCGGATAGTCATCCAGTTAAGAAAGTATTGAATGATTGTTGGGAATACGAGTATAAAAAATCAACAAGCTTTGGATGGACAGCCAATAAGGAGGCACAAAACATAGGAATAAGTGATATCAACATTGCCCCTTCTGTTGCTATGTCAGCAATACCTCCTTGGCTTTTCCCTATGCCTCTAGTGGACATTCAGTTGTATGAGGATAAGCATAACAAGGAAAGAAATGTGTTGGAAAGTTTAACAATATAACAATATATTGATCAAATATATTATAATGCAGTGCAAATTTATACAGATGGATCAAAGGATCCAGATTCTGGATTTACAGCAGCAGCTTACATGCCTCTTTTTAAAGTTAACATTTCAAAGAGAATCTCTGATCATATTCTGTTTTTACTTCAGAATTAATAGCAATATTCCTAGCACTTCAATGGCTAGAAGATATACAACCTACAAGGTCAGTGATATGCACAGATTCACTTTCAGCTATCAATAGCTTGTCAAGTGGAATATTGGTAGCAAGACATGATTTGATATATGAAGTGATGCAGAGTCTATTTAGAATAAGACAATCTTGAATTATTGTAAACTTTTTGTGGGTACCATCACATGTGGGTGTAAAAGGAAACGAGGAGGCAGACCATCTGGCTAAACAGGCTTTGAAACATTCACAAATTGACGTAAAAGTTTCATTAAGTTAAACAGAAGTTAAAGGATTTATGGCAGAAAGAGTGGGACAGTGGAATTAAAGGTAGACACTTGCATCATATTCAAGCTGTAGTTGGTCTAGAAATAAATAAATTTGGAAACAGGAAAGAGGATGTTTTAATCTCTAGAATGCATATTGGACATTGTGCATTAAATAAGTGTTTGTACAGAATAGGGAAACATGAGAACGATAAATGTGGTCTAGAAGAATCAGTAGAACATGTCATTATAAAATGTGATGCATATGAAAGAGCAAGATTCCATCTAACTCGAGCTTTAAGATCTCTGGGAGTAAATGATGTGTCACTTCAGGTTTTGTTAGGAAATGGGTCAAAGCAATCAAGAATTTATCAAGAATTATTTAATTTCTTAAAAGATACAAGATTGATCAATAGAATATAAGTGTTTTAGACACTTTAGTATTTTACTTTTCAACAATTTTGCACTCCACACTCTAATCCAGTAGGTGGTGGGAATGCACCATTTAAGTTGGATTGCCAACAGCCATAAAACAACAGAAGAAGAAGCAGCTTTTGCATGCTTTGTTGATTTTAAAAAAGCATTCGATTTCATCTGGCATGATGGTCTATATTATAAAATTCTACAATCCAGCATTGGGGGTAAAACGTACGACACTATCAAATCTATGTATTCAGACAACAGGTGCGCAGTTAAAATTGGCAATAAAAGAACATAATTTTTCACTCAAGGGCGAGGAGTGAGACAGGGCTGCAGTTTTAGTCCAACTCTGTTCAACATTTACATTAATGAGTTAGCAGTGCTACTGGAACAATCTGCAACACCCAGTCTTACTCTAAATCATTCTGAAGTGAAATTTCTTCTCTATGCAGATGATCTGGTGCTGTACAGTGTCTGTTTCGAGGCGGCGAGACCTTTGGTGCGCACTCCGAACGAAACGAAAAGCTGCTCGGAGCTTCTGAAAGATGCGGAGCGTGCAGTATACAATCTCAGTGCTCTGACTGGGCAAAGGAGATTGGCGTCGCGTTCGCTATCAGATGCTGGTAGCGCCGACAAGGAAATGATCTGTGCTCTGAAAGGAGTACCGACCACCTTGGGGACGTAGCCGTGTCTAGGCTTTAAAATGACCTTGGAGTCACTTGGTCCAAACTCAAGACACGCAGCGCTGACAGATAGCACGTGAAGGTCTCCCACCCGTTTAACTGATGATAGGGCAGTTAGAAAAACGATTTTAAGTGAGAGGTGTTTCACATCCATGGATTGAAGCGGTTCGAAAGGGGGGGCTTTCATAGCTTCGAGAACTATAGAAAGGTCCCAGATAGGAACCGAAGGGGGGGCGCGGAGGGTTCATCCTTCTAGCTCCCCTGAGGAAGCGGATGACCAGCTCGTTTTTACCCTGTGACTGGCCGTGCAGGGGTTCAGCGAACGCCGCGACGGCTGCCATGTACACTTTGAGCGTGGATGGGGATCTGCCCTTATCCAGCAGCTCTTGTAAAAACACGAGCAGCGGCGACACCCCACATGTCCGTGGGTCCAGGTCTCTGTCGGTGCACCGTTTTGAAAACACAGACCATTTTGACGCATAGAGTCTTCTCGTGGAGGGGGCTCTAGCGTGTTTGATGGTGTTTATTACTCCTTCTGGCAAAGCGACGGGTAGTCGTTGATCACCCACGCGTGTAGTGCCCAGAGCTCTGGGTGGGGATGCCAGATCGTTCCGCGAGCTTGCGAGAGGAGATCTGCTCTCACTGGGATGGGCCACGGCGCTGTCAGTGACAGCTGCGTAAGCTCCGGGAACCATGTTTGATTCTCCCAGCTGGGCTATGAGGAGCACCGAGTGGCGCGTTTCCTGATCCTCTGCATTACCTGTGGCAATAGCGAGACGGGAGGGAAGGCGTAAAGCGGGCGGTTGGGCCAGTCCTGGGCCAGCTGTCCTCGCTCGAGAAAAATATTGGGCAGTGAGAGTTCTCTTCTGACGCTAAAGAGGTCTATCTCTGCTCTGCCGAATATGCGCCATAACGTCTGGACTGTTTGAGCGTGCAGGGACCATTCCCCTGGGGAATATTGTCTCTGGACAGTCTGTCTGGGCCGTCGTTCAGGTGGCCTGGCACGTCGCGTCGCCCTCAGCGAGCGCAGGTGGCGCTGGGACCAACTCAGTATGCGTTTAGTCAGATGGAAGAGGTTCCTGGATCTGACACCGCCCTGACAGTTTAGATAGGATACCACAGACCTGTTGTCCGAGCGGACCAGGACGTGGTGACCCTGAATGATCGGGAGGAAGTGCACGAGCGCGTACTCGACCGCTATCATTTCCAGACAATTTATGTGAAGGAGCTTTTCCTGAACTGACCATAGGCCAAAACCGGAGAGCCCTCGCGAGACCGCGCTCCAACCTGTGTTGGACGCGTCTGTCGAGATGACTTTTCGGCGAGATACAGCTCCCATCATCACTCCCCGCTGATACCACTCGGCCACTGTCCAGGGCTGCAGAGCTGAAATACAGGTCTGAGTCACTCTGATTGGCTGGCGGCCTGTGGCCCAAGCCCGGCGAGACGCCGGTGTTTAGCCAATGCTGAAGCGGGCGCATGCGCAGTAAACCCAGTTGAAGTACTGCTGCGGCTGAGGCCATGTAGCCTAGCACTCTCTGAAACTTCTTCAGAGGTGTGAGGCTGTTCATCTGAAATGACGCGGCTAGTCGCTGCACACGGTGCGCGCACTGTGTAGATAAGCGAGCCGTCATTGCCACTGAGTCTAGTTCTATTCCAAGGAAGGAAATTGTCTGACTGGGCTGTAGTGAGCTCTTGGTCCAATTGACTGCAAGGCCCAAACTGTTCAGATGACTGAGGAGAACTGTCCTGTGAGACAGAAGCTCCGTATGTGATTGTGCCAAAATCAGCCAATCGTCCAAATAGTTCAGAATTCGCAAACCCTGACTCCGCAGGGGTGCGAGCGCCGCGTCCATGCACTTTGTGAAAGTACGGGGCGATTGCGTTTCAGCGCAATTCTAGTCCGAGGCCCACGGGGGGGCGGCGGTCTGCGGCGGCTGTCTGAGCGCGATCGAGGGCGGCCGCCCTGTCGACGCTGAGAAGTCTGACTTTGTTGAGCTGGGCGCTGTGAAGAGGCTCGTGCAGGAGGCTCACGTCGGCGGCCTGCAGAGGAGCTAGCGCGTCGAGGCAGAAAGAGATTCATGGCTTGTGTGGCTTTTTGGACCTCTGAAAACCGGTCAACGATACCACTCGCCGCGGAGCCGAAGAGACCGGATGGAGAGAGCGGTGCGTTGAGGAACGTAGAGCGCTCTGCTTCTCCCATGTCGGCTAGCGTTAGCCACAGATGTCTCTCGGTCACAGTCAGCGCGGCCATGCACTTCCCTATAGCTTGGGCTGCAGCTTTGGTAGCGTGGAGGGCGAGGTCCGTAGCACTCCGTATGTCTGCAACCGCCTCTGGATGCCTGCTTTCCTCATCCCACTCCCGCAGAAGGTCCGCTTGGAGGATCTGTAGGATGGCCATAGAGTGCAGAGCAGATGCAGCTTGGCCGGCGACGGAATAGGCGCGGCCAACACAGGCGGAAGTTGTTCTGCAGGCCTTAGACGGGAGCACTGGTTTAGACCGCCATCTCGCGGAGGACGGGCAAAGGTGTGCTGCTACCGCATCCTCGACCAGAGGGATGGAAGCGTAGCCCTTCTCAGTGGCACCGTCCACCGAAGCAAGAGAGGTGGAGACGTGGGATCGGACCCTGGCCGAGAAAGGCACGTTCCATGATTTGGAAAGCTCGGCGTGGAGTTCCGGCAGGAAGGGAGCGGCCCGGGTAGCGGGTGCTGCGCGGCGGCGGCTCTGTAGAAAGCAGCCGTCAAGTCTGTTGGGTGCCTGCTCAAGGGGCGGTGACCACTCGAGCCCGAGGCGGTCGACGGCCTGTGTGAGGAGGCGTGTTAGTTCCCCTTCAACTCCGGCGCGGGTCCTGCTGGATTCCTGGGCCGAGGAGGAGGCGTGTGAGCCTGACCACTCCTCGCTGTCCGAAGCCATGATGGAACAGCCCTTATCCTCCGCTTCTTCGTCCGAGATGGCAGCAGAGCAGCCGCTCGGCGGCAACTGCGCGTCCCGGGTGGGCAGGGAGGGTGAAGGCGATGCACGAGGGATGGGCTCCGGCGAGGCAATCGCTTCTACCACTGTTTCCGGTGAACAGAAGGCGGCGCGGCGGCTTCGGTCCTGAGCGCTTCGAGTCGAGCCCGCAGGGTCGACATCGGCAGCTCCTCGCAGAGATCGCATCCGCCTTCGGCGAGGGCGAGCTCTGCATGCCCCAGTCCCAGGCAGAGAGCGCAGATAATGTGGCGGTCTCCGGTGCTGAGAGGAGCGCGGCATGAGGCGCAAGTGGAGCGAGGCATCTTAAAAAAGACACTCGTACTCTTTTGTGAAGTTCTTTAAGAACTAGCTTTCTTTTAAAAAGGATACGTCGCCGGATGGCGTAGCTCGCAGGATGGCTGAAGGTGGCGAAGACGGCCGGCTTCTTCGAGCGCTGTCCACGCTTGCTTGATGCCCCTCGAACGGCGACGCGGCTTCCGGTTCAGTGATGCGAAGAGCTTCGCTGAAGAGATGAAAATCAGGGTTCCAGCCTACGAACTACGCTTATATGCACTCTAGTCGCACCCTTTTTGGCGGGCTTTGATGCAGTGAGCGCGTGGACGCCTCTCATTGGATGCGAGTTCGCCCAAGCTCGTCTACAGGCTGCAGCAGTTGCCGCAGAGCAACCAATGAGCTCGCTAGCTAGCCTGCTCAAGGTCTGCAGCTGCCGCACTGCATTGACAATGGATACAAAATTAAGGATAATTTTTTGGCTTCTATATCTCAGAAAAGATGAATCTTTCCCGTAGCGTAAGCTAGCTTACGCAATATGAGAGAACCTCTCGTAAGAGAACCCAAGAGCTGAAGTCTAAAACCAGTCCCCTTTGTCAGCTGGCTCTGAAACTCACAAACCCACTAACAACTAACAAACACCAGTTTCAGACCAGCACTGCTGAACAAAACCAAATCAGAATAAACCAAATCATAAAAGAAAGCAAAAATTCATATTTGGACCATTGGGAAAATGAAAGTAAAAACCAAAGCAAACTGAAATGTTATCGGGCCCTAAACAGAAAATATGATCTGGCAGAATATCTGCACACTGTAAGAGATCCAAAACAGAGACGGATCCTCACCAAATACAGACTCCGTGATCACAGTCTGGCCATAGAAAAAGGCAGATTCAGACAAACATGGCTTCCAAAGGAAGAACGAGTCTGCGCTCACTGTGACACGGGTGAGGTCGAGACAGAGACACACTTTCTCCTTCACTGTGAGAAATTTACAGAGCTGAGAGAGAGATACCTCCACAAACTCTCAAACCTCATGCCACAGTTTTCCAGTTTGGCAGAAACCGATCAGATGCTGGTGTTACTGGGGGAGGACCAACATGCATCAGTTGCAGCTAAATTCATTTTTGAGCTGCACACCATCAGAAACCAGTTACTGCATTGATGTACTTCATTCACAGTACTTTTATTCTCTTATGTTCATAATGTCGTGTTAAATGCATATTTTATTTTATATTGTATAGTGTATATTGTTATTATAGATTTTATTTGATTTGATTCATTACCTGGCACCTTATTTTAATTCTATCTTATCATTATTTGTCTTGTCATTATCTGTTTTGTGTATTAATGCTTTGGCAATATTGTATGTAAACACAGTCATACCAATAAAGTACTTTTAAATTGAAAATTGAAATTGAAGAAGAAGGGCAGCCAGAGCGAATTTTACGCTCTCGCCTCCTGTGGTCTGAACGTACGGTTAGGAAATCCAGGGGCGAATTAACTTCAGGGTTCGCCTAAAAATTGACATCAAAGCTGAACTGAGACCCTATGGTTACGCCAGAGAGCTTATACCGATATAACAACATCCACTTTTTTAACGTTGGAGAGAGCCAAAGTCTTTCTAGCAAGTCAGTCCACTGTCGGACATCTTTGGAACGCTCTCGGGAAGCTATTTCCAGTCATAGCAGTGCAGCTCCTATCTACTTGAATAGAGAAAGACCAAAATCTCAAAAACGGTTGGTCAAGATTACGATCAAAGAACATGTTTCAAATCAGCAATAAAATCTAAAGGTACTGGAATCATAAATTGTGATTCTTAACCTCATATTATGCTGAAAAATGCATTTTTCCCTGCTTTTTTTTTTTTTTTTTTTTTAATGAGAGCACAGAGACTTCTAGCAACATGAGCTGTCGCGACCATTGGCGATAGAGATCGTCGTGCGGAGCGAATTTAAACGTTATGCAAATGACGAACGACATTCGCGAGCGACTACCAATGAGAGTGAAGACAGAGGAGCTTACGTCATCCGTCTCCAGGAGTCGACTTTAAAAACCCTGTAAAAAAAATTAATAAAAAAGCTGGGATTTTGATAGATACAATTTTGAAGAATATAATTGTGTTATAATTTTTTTTAATACCCTGGTGACGACATGAGGTTGTAATTATTTATGTATTTACTTATTATTTTATGTTTTGCCTCCTTACATTATATTATTCTTTTTGTGTGTCAGTCCATGTTAAAATTAAGTCGATTGTAATTTGAATGCCATTTTGTTGTAATATTTTTGGTGTTTGCTTGATAAAAAATAAAACAGCACAACAAAAAAATATATATTGGAGTCGACATGAGTTCAGGCAAGATGGATAAGTTAGAAGATTCTGTGAGCGATTTCACTGTTCTATATCATTTGTCTGTAACCACAAAGTAGTTACGGCCTAAAACAATGATGCGTGGAAAACCGTGTCGGCATTCTGAGTGAGTTTGATTAAAATATTGCTAATGTTCGTTTTGTATAAAACAGCCATTTTAACGTTGCAAACTCCATAGGTCACTCCAAAAGGATTGTTTAGTTTAAAAAAAATTGAAGACAGGCGGTCAGTTCATTAAGTGATGAACTGAATTAAGAGCTCACTGAAAAGAGCTGGAATGCCCATCACTACCTCTTATATCCTCGCTAGTGTACCGCCCATAGAATGTTTATGGGACCTCTGCGCTATGCTAACTCTGTAGGCTCGGTCTTCAGACGGGCTCTGGTAAAGTCTGTGACACAATGGGGTGTTTGTCGTCACTTTTCCGCGCCGCTTGTCCTCTGACTCTCGTTTCGAAGCGTTCGAGCGAGAGTGGTTGCATGATACCAGAGTGCTGTTCGTATCGGGAAGGTCAAGCAGTTGTTATGTCTCAACCATGGCTTTATCCTACCATTTTACTCTGCATTTATGGATTTTTCTGCAGCCACAGACCACTGGAACCTTTTCTAACCCCATTTTTGATGGGACCTGATAAAAACCTGACGGAGACCGAGGTAACCAAGCTTCACATCACATGATTGTCGAGACCTAAAGTTTAGAATGTGATGATGTGAAAGGGGTACCTGAGCGTTAATTTGACACAACTACAGGAAGTAATGTTTTGATGTTGATCCATCCTCCTATATACTTCAATATTCTATATACTCCTTTATAAATATATTACATATGTAAGAGTAGTATAGTAGTGTTCAAATGCAACTTTACCACAGTCTCGATTGGAAATCTGCTACCTATTGTTGTCTAATCCTCCTAGAAATCTAATCTCTTAACGAATGTAAAGTCCTTAATCAGTTAAGCTACATCATATGTTTTTATTTTTATGAATTAAGCTTCAACATGAGTGTTTGTAGGTTGTTGGTGTGCCTATTGATGATTCTGAGCGTTCTGTTTCTAACTTATTTAACTCTAATCACAGGTTGTGAATGAGATCTACCCATTCTGGACATATTCCTACCTTGTCCTTTTGTTTCCTGTTTTCCTGGCCACCGATTACCTCTGCTACAAGCCTGTGCTCATTGTACAGGCAGCCAGCTTAATAGTGACTTATGCCTTGCTCGTAAAGGCCAAGACTGTGCCTGCCATGCAGTTGTTGGAGTTCTTTTTTGGCCTGGCCACGGCCACTGAAGTGGCCTACTATTCCTACATCTACAGTGTTGTGGAGCCTTCTCATTATCAGAGGGTGACTGGTTTGTGTCGAAGTGTTACATTATTGGGCTCTGCAATTGGCTCACTCACTGGACAGATTCTGGTGTCAGTAGCCCAGTTACCTCTGTTTTACCTGAGCGTCATCACACTGGTGTCCTCCTGCTTAGCTTTTGTTGCACCTTGGTTCCTACCCATGCCTGGTAAGAGCCTGTTCTTTCACAACAGTGAGGCCAATTCTCAGGATGAAGCAGCTCTGGAACCCATGAATTGCAGTCAGCTGGTTGAGAAGTCCAAGGATCAAGGATCCAAATCGCAAGCTCATGCAGATGAAAGAACGGTCAGTGGACTAGAGGTTTTTTTGTTTGTTATTGTAATAGTAAACAACCGACAAGCCAAAAAAGACCTTATGATCATATGAATTTTAAAATTATGACTAGACAGCCAACATTTGAAACAGCACTGATGAGAACAGCTTACTAAACTTCTACTAAAATGTATCATCGTGATTAAAAATCAAATGTATATTTATGTAAATGTTTCATAAATTATTATTTGAATTGATTTTTATTACAGATGTTTAAGATTTAGTTAAATGGGTTTTATGGTATTCTTTTTTAAATAACTATAGAATTTTTGTTATATATTTAAATTAAAGTTGTTGTTTTTTTAAATAAATGCAACATTGACCTAACTACAATAATGAGGAGCCACCCATGGTCTTACTTGTGGTTATGCCATTACAAACCATGCCACTGATATCATGTAAGAACTATGGTGAACATAAGATATAGAATAAAGGGCTCTGGACCCAAGTAGGTAGCTGCAGGCAGCAGATCTCCAAAAGAGGACATGGTTACTCAAAAAAGGGAGTTGTGCCAACTCCAAAAGGGGGCGTCACTTCCACGGTAATATGTTCTGTTATAATGATGTGTGATCTGAAACAAACTGATCTGGTTTGCCTTCAGAAAGTCCTAAAGAAAACTTCAATTCTTAAGAGCCTGATAATTGGAAACAATATCTGTTAAGGAGTAGGAAATAAACTTTTTAACTAGAAGCACAGTCCCAAATCAGTAAAGTGGTCTACTAATGTATTAAGTCAGAATATTATAAAAAGTTGTTTAATATTAATTAATTGCAATTATGTAATTAACCAACTTCGCATAAGTGAATTGCATTGCTTACAAGTCACTTTTTACTTACAAGTAAAATTTTAGGTTTACAAATGGCCAGAAAGAAACAAATTTGTCTAAACTTACTGAGAAATGAAGAAAACCCCATGCATTAATGTCTTGAAAGAAGAAAGCAAACTGGATCTAACCAGATCAGAAAGAGAAGAGGACAAGAGAGCAAGTACATCGGAGTCTCTAGTTTGAGAAACTGACCCCTCACAGGTCATAAAACTGGCAGCTTCAATGACCAATATATACTAGACTACACAGGGCTCGACAGTAACTCTTGTCCGGAACAAGTGGATTTTTGAAGGGGCAAGTGAAAGACAATTTTCCTTGCCTGACCGGACAAGCAGATGTCAATAACAAAAAATAACCAGCTATATTTGTGATAGTATAGGCCTGTGTCACTTAATAGAAAGTTAATATTCTTATTCTGGTGTTGAAAATAATCCAGAGCTCATAATTTTATAATTTGCTGATCTAGTAACAGCTGCACCCTGTTTGATTGACAGGTGGCGTATGTGTGTGTGCTGAACATGCTCACGTTAATGCACAACTGAACGGTCAAATACATTTAAAAATTCCATCAAAATGCCAGTCTTGGTGAAGTTGTCATTGTAAACACAAAGAGTGATGTCTAAAGTGAATTTAAACAGTGGAGAAAAAAGTGGATTTGTATTAAAATGTTGGACTTATTAGTATAAATGTAAGCTAATAGACCTGCTGCCGTCTAGTGTAGTGTGTCATTATAATAATCAAACAACCATAACAAGAAAACGAGAAAACCTTCACTGCTCTTGACTGGGTAATTATAGTAGCTTTAAAAAAGTATTAATGTATTATAATCATACAGTGAAGACCAGTAGTGTTGTGTTGCATTTCATTCGGAATGTTTACTTGAATACTTAAACTGCTGTTAAAAACTTATGTAGTTTTTAACTTATATAGTTGTTATAAAAGCAATACATTTTCTTAATTTGTATTTTTGTTCTATTATTTGTAATCTTTCTATTCATTGCTCTTTTTTTTATTGTTATTTTATTATTGACTGTTTACTAGTCTTGAATAATTACTGAAGAACTTGAAACCATTCTTCCCTAACATATTAGTTAGTGTTATTTCTATATATTTGTTTTGGTTTTTAAGTCGATATTTAGAATCGTCAAATTTCACTACTGACATTTTGGTATCGTGTTAATGTATAGCCTTTATTGTAGATGGTAGATCTTGCTGCAATAACATGATGATAAAGTAGATCTCATTCCAATAGAAGTGTGAGCGCACCTGCTGTAATGCATCTATTTTTTGACTACAAATTCTTCAGACATATATAATAAGTTATGTTCTCTGGTTTGTGTGCAGCTTGTGTGATCTGTTGTCACTATCACTGTGGCGGACCTGTTTTTAGATAAACAAAATTAGTTTTTTCCCGCAAGGGGGCTGAGTGATCTGTTGCTTTCGTGCCCTTTCCTGAACGCACTTGGATCAACAGTCGGTCAACAGTTTCACAAAATAATGCATTCGATTTCGGTTTGTTTCTCACCAAACCTTAATGTATGCTTTCGTATCAATCATGAGTCTCATGGAATAATTTATTAGATTTCAGAATTATACTTTTGCATGCTTTTGAAGCTTTAAGAGATAGTAACCATAAACTGCCATTGTATGACATCACTGAGCACAAAAAAATTCACAATTCCTCCTTTTGTGTTAAGAAAAAGTAAAGAAAGTAATATGGAGTTATAACAACACAGGGGTGAGTAAATAAGGATTTAATTGTAATTTCTGGGTGAACTAATACTTTGAGGTCCATGAAAAGAGCTAAGAGCGATTACATTTTTGGCAAGTGAAATACAATAAAACTTCACCTAAATAGCTTAATAAACTGACTGCTAGAATGCATAAAGTATAATTGCTGCAAATGACACATTCTTGGGTTTATATTAATATTGTCTTCTTAAAAAACAGAAAGTATCTGAAGAATACAATGTAGAATACAATTTAAATAGAAATAGTCTTTGTAAAATTGTTACAAATTCTTAATGCAATTAAAACATCCTTTGTTTACAAACAAGATCATTTTCTTTTAAAAACATAAACTGACATGGTGATTCCAAACTTTTTAATGGTAGTGTGTGTACCATAGAAAAGATGGATAACTGTTTAAAAAAAAATTACTGAATAAAAAATGGAATTAATTAATTTGATCTACTTCCTCCTATACTGATCTACTCGGACAGGTTGCTGATTGTTGGTCACCGATATATTATGCATCTCTGTACAGATAACAGCCTGTCTGACTTGGTTTGACTTGTTTGTGATTTGTGTTATATGTGTGATTTTCAGACTCTGAAGGATAGGACTAGCCATAGTGGATTTCTGGAAGTGTTCAAAATGCTCTGGACAGACTTCTTGCAATGTTACTCCTCTTCTACCCTCCTGGCGTGGTCAGTGTGGTGGGCTTTGTCCACCTGTGGCTACTTCCAGGTGGTTAATTACGCTCAGGCACTTTGGGAAAAGATCTTGCCCTCCAATGATTTTGAGATCTACAATGGTTACGTGGAGACCATTTCTACATTGCTTGGTATGGACATGCTATCTTTTCACAATTTCTTCTATTCTATCCCATTCTTAAATTTTGGTTTATCTCTGTTGTAAGCATTTTTATTGAAAGAATCACTATTCTTCTGAAGTTGTACAATTGTAATGATCATGTTGTGGTTTAATCATAGTTATTATTCACTATCACACAATTTTCACAGTCCATTAATTGAATGTAAAATTTACATAAAAAAATATAAAATTCAATAGTTGAATATAAAAGCAGACACACAACTGTATTAACTGTTTCAGTGTTGTGAGTAATCAGTATGTTAGACTGACAAAATGAAGTGATTTGATTAACATTCAACTGGCTTTGCCAAAAGTAAATGGTTCATTCTGTTTTTCCCCCAGGTGCCTTTGCAGCATTTGTGGTAAGCTTTGCGAAAGTGCCCTGGGAGGTGTGGGGAGAACTTGCTCTCTGCAGTTTCTCTGTGGTAATCGCAGTGTGTGTATACCTAATGGACACCATCAGAAATATCTGGGTGTGCTACACCTCCTACGTGGTTTTCAGAGCATCCTACATGCTGCTTATCACCATAGCAACGTAAGTAAAGCTCAGTCATTCTGTGTCCACTCGGGCTGTCAAAAGGGCTGAGAAACCCAATTACAATTTTTCACTTAAATATGACCAAAATTCCAATTATATTCGAATTGTATCGACATTGTCTCCCAAGTCCACGAGGATCCAAAGATTAATTTTATTGTATTATATTTGTTATAGCAAAGAACACATCAAACAAAATGCATTCCATTTTAAACTATGGAGGCAGCAGCCTCATAAAATTATAAAGTCAAATAATTTTTAGTCCATTAGAAAATCAAGAAGGAAAAAAAGGGTTATTAGTAGTAGTAGTAAGGGTAGTTCTGTGTTAACATTATGCCACCATACTCAAACTTAAAGGAATATTCCAGGTTCAATACAAGTTAAGCTCAATCGACAGCATTTGTGGCATAATATTTATTACTACAAAAATACACTTTGACTTGCCCCTCGTTTTCTAAAAATAAAAATAAAGCAAAAATCTTAATTACAGTGAGGCACTTACAACGTACGTGAATGGAGCAAATCTGTAAACATTAAAATTCTCACTGTTTTAAAAGTATTGCCACAAGACAAAAACAATATCCGTATGTAAAGCTTGTCTTTAAGGAGGGAAGGAGGACACTGGGAACAGGGCTTCCAAAACAGAGGTAAGGCTTTAATTGACACACAGCAGTGCTCACAGCTTCACAAATAACCAAACTCTCCATAACACAGTAAACACAAAGTTCTCTAACTTCAGGGAACACACCAACACTGGACTGATGTGTCACACACTCTCCCGAGGCTCTGTGGCTGCTGCCTTTTTATGCCGCTTTCCCCAGGCTTACTGAAATTAGACACAGGTGTTTGACACAATCTAGCTCAGGTGTAAGCGCCCTTATCGCTTTCTCTCCCGGACGGGCGCTTGACCACGCCCCTGCTGCCACACCGTATTAACATGATTTTAGTGTGATAAATTGCAATTAAATTAGATATATGTCTCCGGACTGTGATGAAGAATATTCCTTCCATCTGAGCGATTCAAGCTTTAAGTGCCACCTGTTTTCTCCAGGGGGCAGTAACGAAACTTCAGCTGTTTGGGCAACGTGGTTATACAGAGAACAAACCATACTCATCGACAGCAGACAAAACAAGATGAGAACACGGTCTTGCGTTCAAACACAGCTTGATTGAGCGCAAATACGAACATAGGGATCTCAAGACGTGTTTTTCTAAGCTTCAAACTATGTTTAACTTGACATGGTGACCTAAAAATGCAAACAAGATGCTCCATAAGTGTCTGACGCAGGTGTGCATTGATGCATCCTTAGAAAAGCCTCGGTTGACGAATTCAATTGCAAAATGGATTGTGAACTGTAGGCTAATGATAGGCAGATGACATAAGTTATATAATATGGAAATAAAATATTGCATACTAAAGCCAATTTTTGAATTGTGTTTTTGGTAACGCTTTAGTATAAGGTTCTATTCGATAATATTAGTTAATGCAAGGATGTAGATTTGGTGGGGGGGGTGTACTTGTTTTGATTATTTTGATTATTTTTATTATTTATCCCCCTGGAATCTACGTCCCTGAGTTAATGCATTAGGTACCATGTACAAACAGTTTACAATATATTGTTATAGCAAATGTTTATATAAGCGATCAATTGCGATAATCGGCATATCTTTTAATGAATTCACTTACATTTTTTACTACTTGAAAATGTAATGATGACAAACGCTAAAATTACTGTATAAATTATGATTTAAACTACTTTACAGCTCAAATAATACATACATTTTAACAGAAGAATTGATGTTAGTGCTTTTATAAAATTATAAATTTACAATTGTGACTTTAAACCCTCCACAAATTGGCCCCATGCACTTCCATTTTAAGTGTCTCACTATAATCTAAATTTTTTGCTTTTTCTAAAGAAAAGGAGGGATGAGTGAAAATAATTTTTGTGGTTATCAACATTTAAGCCCAACGTATTCTTCGCATACAGGGCACGTGACGAAAATCTTTTCATAAGCAGAGTGAATGCGCACATGAATGTGCGCAGCCTGATTTTTCTAACCATGCGTCTTTGAATGGTGGATGTGCATGTGCCTGGAATTATTTGCACTAATTAGTGGTCCACAAGATGTAAAAACTCATTTGAGCTGTTGCTGTCACAAAGAAGCTCTAGAAGATGATTTAATCGCCGGTAAATCAGGAGATGAAGGTCTAAACAAAAACAGCATTGTATGCGCATGACAAGAACGCATCAAGGAAGGTTAGGAGTGTTGTGGCAAAAAATTATCAACCAACCATTATCACTGCGTAAGAGACACTCTGACTCAAACAGTCTTTTAAAATAAATGTATTCTTGCAAGAAGACCCAGTCATTACACAGCAACCCGTCTGTGTCATGAGAGAGTGTTTTTTTATCAGGCAGGGCTGCCTTTCTTATACATTCCAACATAAATGTCCCAATGTCTTCTCCCTTTCCAGATCAGAAGACCAGATGGCATTCCTGTGCAATGAGTCTTGACCACTAAGCATCAAAATTTCTACAACAATTCCCCGCTTTTTATCATTCAGATTATGATCAGATAAATGATCACTCTCTTAAACATTTGTGAAATACAATTTGAAAAATAAAAAAAGCTTAGGCTGTTTTTTTTGTGGGGGTAGTCCCCTCAAGTATTAGCAAGCAAGTAAAGACTTTATCTGAAGCTGGGCTGAATGAGTAAACACTGTTACTCCACGTCTGACATAAAATCAGACCCTCAGTCACCTCCGTATAAACAAGGAATAGTGTACAGATTAAGTAGGAAAAACACATCCATTTAACATTTTTGGTTATGTCAGCAGGCTATAAAAATACAAAGAATAAAAGTAGAATAAAATCCCTCATTTTAAACCCTCTCCTTGTACGCCATCTCGTAACACGGATGACAGCTGCTTATAACCCTCTTTACATATCAAGACATTCTCAGAAAGAAAAGACATACCTCATTTTAACACATTTCACAGTAGCTCTCGCTACTTGTATCATCATATTTGTTTTCATCATCCTCTGGATATACTGTAATTTTTTTTACATTTGAACAGACACCCCTGCTTCTACCAGTCTCTGTACTGAGCTGGAAACACACGTTATGATGCATGGTAAACGTAACAATATTAACAGTCCTACCACCGCAATTGGTAACAATTGGTGTACTTTCAATATGTTCTGGCTCCTGTATGGCTTTTCTCATGTGTTCAATTACATTCGTGATGTTGTCACTGTAATCTGGAATATTGAAACAACAAGACATTCCCAACATTTTGCAAACTCCCCCTTTCTCTGCAGTTAACATATCAAGAACCAACCTGTTTTGAATGACCACATCTCTTAACTGTTTCATTTCATCATTTATCATTGTCAAAGCATTTTCTGTGCTATTAGCTATTGCTAATATTGTCCATGCTAGCCCATTTATCTTATTAATTGTTACTGTTGTACCCACCCCTAAGAACAATGACCACCCCACATTGCTGCATAGTGCTTTGGTAAAACCCCAGGTAAAATTTCAACATTTATTTTTTCCCTTCCCACCCCAGGTGCCATGTGGCAAATACACAGATGTACCCACATTCATCAAAGCTTGATAACAACACCCTCTCCATTTCTTATGTCATCCGATGAAATGCCCTGTTGCCACACACCCACACTTCTGCAGGTGAAGTTTCATGTGGCTTGCTGAATGGGCATGTGAAGTTGACTTCTTTGTCGTTGATGACGGCTGTACAATTGTCCGCTGATCTGTTCTTCACGTTGATTCTGACCCTACAGTCAGACATCCTGCTTTAATTCTTTTCAGTTCGTACCTTTTCACGATGATTACTGCTTGTGACCACACGATGGGGTCCAATCTGCACACAGGCCATGTTATTCTCTGTGGTTGGCCTTGCTCTTCCACTGATAGTGGTACTTGGTGTTCAGACTTGATCTCGGCGTTTATTGACATTCACTCGGTACAATCTCTTCCTTTTGCTGATTCTCCTGCGATGTGGGCAGAACTTTCCTGCAATGGTTGGCATGAACCCACATAGCTCTCTCTCTGCGACCTTCACTGGCGTGTGAGTTGTTAGTAGCACTTGGAATGGTGCCAGCCAACTTTTGGCCTTCCAGCTCTTTCTCCTCAGGTCACGAATCACAACAAAATCGCCAGGCCTGATCTTATGCAGCTTTTCACCTGAACACAAACATTGGACAACAGAGAAGACATTTCTTTGCAATAATTCAACATGTCATTCTCACACAGATCTGTTGATGGCAGCCCTTGTCTAACCCTTTCTATTCCCATGAATGGTGGTCTACCAAAGAGTATTTCAAATGGACTTAAATTTGTTTTGACTCTTTTTCTCATTCTGGTGTACATCAACACAATTGGGAGTGCTTTAACCCATGTGAGGCCAGTTTCCCACAGCACTTAGCCAATTTTTCTTGATTGTTTGATTCTCCCTCTCAATAACTGCAGTGTGTTCTCATGTCAATTTCCAAAAACCGACCCACCTGCTTTATTGCTTCATTGACAAAGTGTGTCCCATTGTCCGAGCTGATTTTCCTTGGAATTCCCCATCTCGGAACAATCTCGGTTAAAAGAGCCTTCGCTACTGCTGCCGAGTCTTGTTTCGAGGTTGGGAAGGCCTCAACCCATTTGGACCACATGTCAACCATCACCAGGCAGTATTTCTGTTTCCCACAAGGGGTTAACTCGATGAAATCCATCATCAAATACTCAAAAGGCCCCCCTGATGGTGGTTGAGATACTATAGGTGTTTTTATCCCTCTTGCCACATTATGTGTGTTACAAATAACACATGTTTTGCAAAAAACTTCAGCAAACCACAATTCTTTCATTTGCGCAACCATCCCCTCTATAGATACATGGTCTAACACATGTATCAACTTTCCATAATGAGGAAAGAAGTGTTTGGGTAAACAAAGCATGCCATCACAGCTCATCCACACATTCTCCTTAGAGTTTACAGCAAGCTGCCTTCCATCAGGTTTTCTCCTTGCCTGTGGAAAAAGTTTGCATGCTCTGTAAACAAGAACAAATGTCGAGGTTATTGTCAGATATCAAAGCACACGTAGTCTCTTTTGTCTCCATCGCTGCCATGGCCTTCGCTGCTGCGTCTGCTCGTGCGTTTCCTGTTGATACTGAAGTGTTATCATTAGTATGCGCTGTGCATTTGCAAATCGCGACCTTGTCTGGTAAAAGAATGGCCTCCAAAAGCTCCGACACAAGAGATGCATTTAATATTGGACGACCATCTGACTTCAAAAATTTTCTGTGCTTCCATAAAGCACCAAAATCGTGTGTTACCCCAAAGGCATAACGCGAATCTGTGTAAATTGTCACACATTTGTCTGCCATGAGTTTACATGCTTCTGTTAAAGCAACCAGTTCAGCTGCCTGAGCTGAATAATTTGATGGCAGTTTGCCAGATGTCACGACCTCAAATTCAGTGGTTATCGCGTAACCAACCTTTATTCTTTCCTGTTTGTGGATCTTTGGAAGCCGACCCATCCACAAAGAGGATATTGTCACAATTGTCTAGTGGCGTGTCTAATAGATCTGGATGCGGTGTGCACACCTGTTGAAGCGCTGACAGACAACAGTGAGGTCCCTCGCCATCCTCCTCTGTCAGGAGAAGTGTGGCAGGGATTCACAGTTGTGCATCTTTTAACAGTTATGTTTGGCATGTCCAATAAAATTGAGTGGTACCACAGCCATCGGGCTGTAGATAAATGTGACGTTCTCTGCTCTTGCAAAATCATGGAGACTGCGTGTGGAACCATCAAATTTAAATCAGAATACCCCACAAATTCCCTGGATGCCAGTACTGCCAGTTCAGCAGCCACCACAGCCCTCAGATAGTGTGGTAGCCCTGCTGCTACTGCATATGGTTGAAAAATATGCCACAGGTTGCTGTCTGTCTGTCTCCATGAGTCTGCAAAAGAACAGAAGTTGGGAAAACCCATTTTTCTCATTAACCATCTGAACAAACGATTTCTTTACATCTGGCAGGCCCAAAGTGGGAGCCAGAGCCGTTTGCAAATGCCTCTTTGGCTTCGCTTGTCCAAACAAGCTTGTCACATGACCTCAGCCCTTTCCCTGTCATCAGGGCTCACAAAGGCTGTTCAAGAATGTCATAATTAGGAAACAATAAGCATACATTCCTAAAAATTACAATAAATGTTTTTTTGTAATTGGTTTTGGCACATCTTTTATGGCCTGTACCCGTTTGTCACAGATGGATTTACTGTTTGGTCTGATGACATGTCCCAGAAACTTTTATTTCCTGTTTCACAAACTGCAATTTCGAAAGGCTGACTTTGTGTCCCTCCTGTTCTAAGTGCTTCAAGAGAGACACAGAGTCCGTCACACACGTAGCTTCATCACATGCACAGATTAACAAATCATCATCCTTTCCAGATCAGAAGACTAGATGGCATTCCTGTGCAATGACTGAGTCTTGACCACTAAGCATCAAAATTTCTACAACAGGAGATACCTGCATTTGTATAACTCGAGTTTGAAGGACCATTAAACCCACATATTTATGGGTTTAAACTCCTGAAGAGAAATAGTCTACGAGAGACTATTTAGCACAAGAGAAACTGAACATGTGGATCTCAAAAAGTGCTATTCGACATTGGATTTCTTCAACTTGACAGAGTGTTTTAAAATGCACAGCTTAGGGGCAGTTCAGACCGATTGCGTTCTTGCACTAAAAAAAGCTAGACACAGAGCAACACATATAACATGATGTGGGAATCTTGAGACACGCTTTCAAAACTTGCCTCTTTACCTTTTACACCATCTAAAAATGCTGCACTTCTGCGTGTGATTCAGTAAAAACAGCTGGATGCAGCGCAACGGTCAAAGAAGTCCATCTAGTGCATTTGCATATACAGTGAGGAAAATAAGTATTTGAACACCCTGCTGTTTTGCAAGTTCTCCCACTTCGAAATCATGGAGGGGTCTGAAATTGTCATCGTAGGTGCATGTCCACTGTGAGAGACATAATCTAAAAAAATAAATCCAGAAATCACAATGTATGATTTTTTAACTATTTATTTGTATGATACAGCTGCAAATAAGTATTTGAACACCTGAGAAAATCAATGTTAATATTTGGTACAGTAGCCTTTGTTTGCAATTACAGAGGTCAAACGTTTCCTGTAGTTTTTCACCAGGTTTGCACACACTGCAGGAGGGATTTTGGCCCACTCCTCCACACAGATCTTCTCTAGATCAATAAGGTTTCTGGGCTGTCGCTGAGAAACACGGAGTTTGAGCTCTCTCCAAAGATTCTCTACTGGGTTTAGGTCTGGAGACTGGCTAGGCCACGCCAGAACCTTGATATGCTTCTTACAGAGCCACTCCTTGGTTATCCTGGCTGTGTGCTTCGGTCATTGTCATGTTGGAAGACCCAGCCTCGACCGATCTTCAATGCTCTAACTGAGGGAAGGAGGTTGTTCCCCAAAATCTCGCAATACATGGCCCCGGTCATCCTCTCCTTAATACAGTGCAGTCAGCCCTGTCCCATGTGCAGAAAAACACCCCCAAAGCATGATGCTACCACCCCCATGCTTCACAGTAGGGATGGTGTTCTTGGGATGGTACTCATCATTCTTCTTCCTCCAAACACGGTTAGTGGAATTATGACCAAAAAGTTCTATTTTGGTCTCATCTGACCACATGACTTTCTCCCAGGACTCCTCTGGATCATCCAAATGGTCATTGGCAAACTTAAGACGGGCCTTGACATGTGCTGGTTTAAGCAGGGGAACCTTCCGTGCCATGCATGATTTCAAACCATGACGTCTTAGTGTATTACCAACAGTAACCTTGGAAACGGTGGTCCCAGCTCTTTTCAGGTCATTGACCAGCTCCTCCCGTGTAGTTCTGGGCTGATTTCTCACCCTTCTTAGGATCATTGAGACCCCACGAGGTGAGATCTTGCATGGAGCCCCAGTCCGAGGGAGATTGACAGTCATGTTTAGCTTCTTCCATTTTCTAATGATTGCTCCAACAGTGGACCTTTTTTCACCAAGCTGCTTGGCAATTTCCCGTAGCCCTTTCCAGCCTTGTGGAGGTGTACAATTTTGTCTCTAGTGTCTTTGGACAGCTCTTTGGTCTTGGCCATGTTAGTAGTTGGATTCTTACTGATTGTATGGGGTGGACAGGTGTCTTTATGCAGCTAACGACCTCAAACAGGTGCATCTAATTTAGGATAATAAATGGAGTGGAGGTGAACATTTTAAAGGCAGACTAACAGGTCTTTGAGGGTCAGAATTCTAGCTGATAGACAGGTGTTCAAATAATTATTTGCAGCTGTATCATACAAATAAATAGTTAAAAAAATCATACATTGTGATTTCTGGATTTTTTTTTTTTAGATTATGTCTCTCACAGTGGACATGCACCTACGATGACAATTTCAGACCCCTCCATGATTTCCAAGTGGGAGAACTTGCAAAATAGCAGGGTGTTCAAATACTTATTTTCCTCACTGTATGGGAAAAGAGTACATGAAACCGATTCTGTGTGAACGGTTCCTTGTGTCATGAGATGCTGATAGGGGGAGTTAAACACAAGGGCCAACAAGCCCCTCTAGTCATAATCAGTGCTTGGCACACATCTAAAATTTGAATACACTGTTTTTGCATTTCAAATGGCCTTTTTTATTTTTATTGAATTTTAATGTAACAGACTTCAGTGTCCACCTATTTTCATTTTGAGATCTGTTTGAAATCTACTTTAGAAAACACTGTAAATTGGTATTGGGAAAGGATATGCTCATTTATCTTCACTTTATGTTGCAGGTTTCAGATTGCTGCTAATCTAAGCATGAAACGATATGCTTTGGTGTTTGGAGTGAACACTTTCATTGCACTTTTACTGCAGACTCTGCTTACTCTAATTGTTGTAGACTCTGCTGGGCTGGGCTTGGACATTTTCCTACAGGTAAAGAACACCATGAACACAAATGAGTGTATAATCTTATTGTGGATTGCTTATGTGAACTGTTAATATGTTTATTATTATTTCAATTTTGTTTCTTTTCACTTCTACAGTTTCTGATCTATGCTAGTTACTTTGCTGCAGTAGCAGGTATTTTCTTCATTGCGGGGCTGTGTAAACTGATCAAAAGCAGGCGGTCTAGTGAACTGGCTGACCGTGGACAGAATAAATCAATAAAAGTCTCGACAGAGGAAGATGCTACAGTCTCTAAAGATATCCAAGACATTCCAAAGGCTTGAATCACCTCAAATCAGCATTCCCATGCATTTAAGCACAAGATCATGGAATAATGCGTGAATTAATAGGTCAAAAATAATAATTGCATTTAAGAAAAGTAGCATTTCCAAATCAGTCACACTTGATTGATCCTGCTTTTAAATGTTATATCTTTAGAAGCTGATGTGAATTATTCTAATGATTGAATTCTCAATTATACACTGTAAGTGGCTATTTTGGGTCACAGATTGTCTCTAAATCATTTAATGCTCAAAGGAACAAATTGCTTTTACTTAAATGACATAATTATGATGCCTTACTTTATGGTTGTTACTTGAAACTAAGAAACTCACTGGTGCCAAATGTAAAAAATGTGTAGTATTTATGACAATCGGAAGGAAACTTTCAGAGAGAAGGCAATCCTCGGTTTAAACTTAAACTGGAAAATGCACATTTTTTTTTCTTTACCTTCAGGTTATAGATACAAAATTAAAGTGACTACAGAGTACGAGAGTGCTATGCTTCTTCACTATCAGTAATGATCATTTTACTTGCAAGAATTGGGCCACTACTAGCTGGACTGTTTTGCTATTACAATGAAAACACTGTCAGACAAACATGTAATGATGGTTACATCAGAGTGCTGCAATAATGTGGAAGATCTGATACCTTACAACAAAGAAATATGGTTTATTGGCTCCATCAGTAAAGAATTTGACAACACTCTTCCCAAAACATCTGTGAAATATAAGAATTGTAAAGAATTATTTTATTGACCAGTTATTATACTGTTAAGCATTAATAACTGAAGTGCAACAAGTTCATTGGAAGAATGTGCACTTTATAAATTTGTACATCTTGTTCTGGTGCAATAATAGGATCAATCAAATCTTTGGCTTTGCTCTAGCTTTAAACATACATGTTACATTGGATAGCCTTGGTTTAAATGAATAGTTCACCCAAAAAAATCTTATTTGCTCACCATCATGCCATCCCAGATGTGTATGACTTTGAAAGTGGAGAACAAGGACTTCAATATTGACCTGTTTCTCACCCACATTTATCATATTACTTCAGAAGTCATGGATTAAACCACTTGAGTCTTGTGGATTACCTTTGTTTCTATTATGTGATTTGTGGAGCTTCAAAGTTCTGGCCACAATTCACTTACATTGTATGGACCTGCAGAGCAGAGATATTCTTAAAACATCGTTATTTGTGTTCTGCAGAAGAACGAAAGGCACATATATGGGATGGCATGAGGGTAAGTGATGAGAGAATTTATTTTGGCTTGAACTATCCCTTTAAGCTGGGATGCAGGAGAGAGTTTAAACAGAGTTCAACAAAATTACACACATCATCTTTAAGTTACAGTGTAATATCAATTTTATTAGTCAGTAATGATTTCTTGCATATTCAACCTTTGATTTATGGATTTTACAGCAATAACACCATTTCCTTGTTAGACTTCAGAAATTAATTCATCCTGCAAGCAGTATAACAAAATGTGCCTATTATTATGTTATTAATCTCTGGCAACATTTCAATGTTGTTGTAAAGAATTGTAGGAAGTCAAGACCAAAACAGGTGTGTGTGTGTGCGCGCGTGGAGAAAGTCAGAATGTTTCATGCAAAGGTATTTATTTGTTGTTAGGTACTGTGCTCTGTTGATACTAAAGCAGAACGGAATAAGTTATGATTGTGCTGTGTTGCTCTATTTCACAAGTGTTGTAGAGTTTTTTTTTTTTGTAGGAGAGAAGTGTATAGAACCTGAACACTTAATTTAATAAATATGTTTTTATTAAAATAAAACTTAAAATGTTACAATTATGTGACTATTCTTTACTATATATTGAAAGATATACTGATAACTCAATAAGGTTCCATTCGTTAACATTAATGCTTTAGTGAACTAACAATTAATAATATATTTATTACAGCATTTCTTAATCTTTGTTGATTCTAGTTAATAGAAATACAATTGTTAATTCATGTTAGTTCGTAGTGCATTAACTAATTGTAACAGTTAAAGGATGGGCAAGGAGGAGGCAAGAACCGGCTTTTCAATATAAATAATAGTTTTAATGATAAACTTAAAAGAAGACATAAACACACACACGTGATGGACATGTCCGCTAACGATCTGTCTCTCCCGCACGACACCCTGCAGTCGACCTATATACCTCGGAGGCTTGATTAACCTAATACGGGACCGGGTGCGCGTAGGATCACGACCCGGCCCTGCCCTCCGCCCTGCCACACTAATAATGTTAACATATTAGTTAATAAACTTTTGCTTTTTAATCAAGATTAATAAATGCGGTAACGCTTTACAATAAGGCTCCATTTGTTAACATTAGTAAACATTAACAATAAACAATACTTTTAGAGCATTTATTAATTAAAATCATAAGTTTTATGTTAACATTAGTTAATGCAGAATGAACAACATTTTTTTTTTTACTAACATTAACAGATTAATACATTTTGTGTATATATATATATATATATATATATATATATATATATATATATATATATATATATATATATATATATATTCTTCATTGTTGGTTCATTATATATAATGCATTAAATTATTCAATTAATGACTCATTTGACAGCATTTGTGGCATAATGTTACATTTCAGATAAGTACTATTTTGATTTGTCCCTTAAAAAAAAAAAATCACAAGTTATTATAAGGCTACAATTAAACAATAAAATACATGTTTTAAAAATTATAGCCAATTTTATATCCAAAATTGCCGTACTTTGTAATCCAGTATTGGATACACAGATTAGGTTAGTAAGCGATTTTATCACACTAATCTCATTTAAACATGTCTAATGTGGCTATATACTTTTGAAACTATGCATTTAAGCATTTATGGACTGGCCCCATTCACATCCATTACAAGTGCCTTACTGTAACCGCTTTTAATTATCTTTTTATATATATATATATATATATATATATATATATATATATATATATATATATATATATATATACGAAAGGCAAGTCAAAATAAATTCTGCCGAAATCAACATTACACCACAAATGTTGTTCATTGAGCTTGGTTTGTATTAAACCTGAAATATTCTCTTAAATCTACTTGACATTCTCTTATTGCAAGACTTCAGTATTTCTGGCAGGGGGCAGTAGTGAAATTCCATACAAAACCAAATTAAGATATAAGAACCCCCAGAATACAAAATGCTTAAATGAGATACAAAATATGTAGTTTAAATTGTAGTTTTTCTCAAACTAATTTGTTGATGATAATTTTTTTTTTACCAAAACACTTTTTGTTTATTAGTGAGTAGCAATTTATAAATGTCTTGCTGACCCCCCTCCATTTAAACATGCAAATTCATCGAAGTATATATAAAAAATATTTTACTATTAACATCATCAACAGCAAGCTGGAATCTGCTTGCACGTGTAAATATCAACTACTACAACATAATCAATTCAAAATGAGAGGTGTTCACAGGGCTTTTGAGTGAGAAATTTCTGACCTTTGAACCCATTATGGCTCACACTTTTCTCTGCAGGGAGTGCACAGGCTCAAAGACATGCTTTCATACTATTCTTAGTAACCGTATCCACGATAGCTCTCATGGTAACCATCATGGTGACCGTAGTCATCATCTTGGCAACGCATGCCAAGAGACAGCTGGATGGCAATCTCCTGCCTGCGGAGCTGCATGGAGTCGATCAGCTCGTAAATGATCGACATGGACCACATAGGGGAGGGGTACCAGGATTTCACATTGCCATCCTTCCCAACAAGCAGCATGGAGAAATACTCTGGGCTAATTTGAAAGTAGTTTCTGATGTTCTGCACCAGTGAAGCAGACAGGTCCTCACGGTCCACTGATGCACTTCCTGCAATGCAAACCACAGTTGAATAATAAAACACCTCTATATCTGTTTCCTTGAAGTACATACTTTTAATTCCAGTGATCTAAGCAATAAAGGAAGTCCACTACATTATGAATGAACCATAAAAGTGACAAGAGTTTTCGTTTCAATGCAAAGCAAGATGCCAAGCATACCATTTATGGGATAGAGCTCCAGGACTCCACTTATGTCATCCAGGGTTTTCCCAATAAGCTTCGGTACAGATATGTGGCGCAGTGCTGTGAATTTGAAAAACACTTGTTAATTTAGCTGCAGCTTGCAAAGAGGAATAAACATATAATCCACAAAAGATGACTCAGCCCTGTTTTATAAATAGGAATTGAGTTTTATTTTTTTGCTGTTTTTTTTTTGTTTTATGAGACATGCATGGGATTTGCATTAAAGATATCCATTGTTGTTTTTTGTTCTAAAACAGGCCTTCTTTTATAAGGGCATCAATCAAGCTGTCATGTCCCAGAGAGGAAGTTGTCTCGGTTGAATCGTTATGCAAGACCCACAGGTACTCCTGGACTGTAAAGAATGCAGAGAAAGAGTCTAAAGAATGTTCCTACCTCCAAAATAGCCAACAAAAGAGTTTTAAATGGATTTCGTCATCCCATTTTATTGGTGCCATCCTTCAGAGGCATTTGTGATTGAGAGTTCTTTTGTACAGATGAGAACTGCTTTCAATTAAAATAAAAGCGCTTAGTAACATTACTAGTAAATTTCAGAGTGAAGTGCAATGTGAATTCACTGACTTGGAAGATGCTTTGATTTATGTTTCAAACGTTTACAAGATGACCTCACCAAGGTTGCAGGCTTGGCTTTTAATGGCGTAGAGTTGTTGTTGATAGGCCCATTCTTCATCATTAGGGGTGGATATTATTAACAGTCTCCGTCTCCAACGGAATCTTAAAAGACATTGAATGAGAATGCATTAGGTTTGGGAACTGACATCCGGTTCTTAGGCCACGTCCACGCTAATACGTTTTCATTTGAAAATGCATTAATTTTGCGACATTACACTGGAATGGCACTAAAAACAGAGACTCTCCAAAAAACTCCATAACCGAATATTTTGGAAAACAATGTTAATAGGAAACTGAAAATTTAGTTTTTAAAGTTTAGTGTGGAGGTGGCCTTATTTTCAGTTTTTTTTTTCTTTAAGGCTCCATTTGTTAACATTAGTAAACATTAACAATAAACAATACTTTTAGAGCATTTATTAATTAAAATCATAAGTTTTATGTTAACATTAGTTAATGCAGAATGAACAACATTTTTTTTTTACTAACATAAACAGATTAATACATTTTGTATATATATATATATATATATATATATATATATATATATATATATATATATATATATATATAAGATTCTTGAAAAGCATTTTCCCCATGTGGGTGGAAAACAGTAATAAAATATTCAATATTTCCTGCATGTCTATTCAGTGGCAACACAACACAATCCACAGCATGAAACATACAACTAGTGTAGCCTGATTCCTGAACGAATGACTCTTATGAGCCAATTTTCTGAATCTACAGTGAAAAATATACCGCAAGAACAGTATAGCCAGATTCCTGAACTAATGACTCATTTAAGCCATTTTTTTTTTTTATTATTATTATTTTAATCTTCAATGCAAAAAATACAATGCTACCTCATGGACAAATTACTCCTATGAAATGGTTCTTTTGAATCTGCAGCATAAAAAATAAAGCATGACTAGGATAGCCCGATTCCTGAATGAATGACTTATATGAGCCATTTCTTTTGAATCTACAGGGCAAAATATACAGTGTGACCAGTGTAGCCAGACTCCTGAAAGAATGACTGATATGAGCCAGTTCTTTTTAATCTACAGCATGACCTGTGTAGCCATATTCCCGAATGAATGACTCATATGAGCTTGTTCTTTTGGATCTACAACGCAAAACTTACAATGCTACCTCCCGAATTAATGACTCATATAAGCAGGTTGTTTTGAATCTACAGTGCGATATCTACAGCATGACCAGTGTTGCCAGATTCCCGAAAGAATGACTCATATGAGCCGAATCTTTTGAATCTTAAGTACAACCAGTGTCTACAGATTTCCGAAATAATTACATATTTGAGCCGGTTCGTTTTCATATGAGTTGGTTCTTTAAAATCTATGAAAATTGTTTTAGCTAAAAACTGAAAAGAAATCCTGAATGAATGACTTAAATGAGCTGGTTCTTTTAAATCTATAGCGCAAAATATACTGTGCTATACTGTGTGTACAATGCTATCTCCCAAATGAATTAATCCTATAAGTCAGTTATTTTGAAACAACAGTGCAATATATACAGTCTGAATAGTGTAGTCAGATTCACAAACGAATGACTCATATGAGTCGGTTTGAATCAACAACGCAAAACATTCAATGCTACCTCCCAAATGAATGACTCCTATGAACCGGATCTTTTGAATCTACAGCGCAATACAGCATGATTAATGTAGTCAGATTCTCGAAGGAATGGCTCATATGAGCTGGATTGAATCTACAACGCAAAACATTCAATGCTACCTCCCAAATGAATGACTTCTATGAACCAGATCTTTTGAATCTACAGCGCAATACAGCGTGATTAATGTAGTCAGATTCTCGAAGGAATGACTCATATGAGCCAGTTTAAATCTACAACACAAAACTTTGAATGCTACCTCCCAATTGAATGACTCATATAAATCGGTGCTTTTGAATTACAAGTCTTTAATTTCACAATTCTCTAAAGAATTCATCATCATTTGGTAAGACTTTCACACCTAGAGAGGAAGTTCTCTAGAGATCTTGATTTGTCTTCTTTCTTGCACATAACCCCAAGTTTCCTCTGCTGCTCCACCTCTTTAATGCGAGTTGACAGCGTGTCAGTGTAGTCAAACACAGGTTTCATGATGATCGGGACTTCATATCGTTGCTGTGGAAACAGGGAATGCACAAATAAATGTGATAAAATAAGGATAAATTAATACAAGAACTAAAAACGAGAACATCACTGAAACACTATTTATATGCTTAAGAAATATCACTTTGAATAAATTTAAATATGAATGAAAGAGAAACGTTTATATTCCATGTCAGTTCTACATATAAATCATTACAGATGATCTCATCTAAATTCGCATCATGCAAGAATCTATAGTATCCCTCTGATGGAGGTGTATTAACACACACCTTGACTTTCATGTCAAAGTCTGTCATCACCATGTAGAACACATTGTACATCATCCCAAGCTCCTTCCGAAACGCTGTGATGAGATCATGGTTGATAAGATCAATGTCTGGCACACCACGCAAGGGTTTGTCCTGTTCTGTAACAGAAAAAACATCTAAATAAGGGCAGCTTGACAGGACAAACATGCAAAAAAAAAGACTGTAAGCAGCACTGACCTGTCTGGTAGTGATCAATCTTCATGGTACTGTTTGTGAGGGGCCCAAAAATGGTGATGATGGAAATTTTGCGCAGGGCTATGTCACAAACTTGCTCCAGGTATTCATCCCTCTGTTCACTGTACATATAATTCTGCTCATCTGGAGCAGTGATTACCTGCAGACAAACAATTAAGCACCAAATCTTTTTAAGACATCATCTCAGTGCTTGTATGAACCAAAATGCCTCTTAACACTCTGGAACAAAATGTATTTTGCAGATTATCAAAAAACGTGAAACCTGATTGTACACCTAGGGTAGTGTTCGGTGTAATCTAATTATGAAGTAATTAGCTACTGTTAAATAAAGTAACTAAATCAAAATTAGCTAAAGTACACTGCCTGGACAAAAATAAGTTGCATACTCTAATATTTAGTTGGACCGCCTTTGGCTTTGATTATGGTGCACATTCGTCGTGGCATTGTTTCGACTTTCGACAACCTTATGCTTCACAACATTTATTCTGTACAGAGTTGGATTAATTATTGGCCAAGATTTTGTATTGATGACAGGCGAGTTAAACTTCGTAAAGTCTTCTCCAGCACATCACAAAGACATTCAATGGGGTTAAGGTAAGGACTCTGTGGTGGCCAATTCATGTGAGAAAATGATTCCTCATGCTCCCTGAACTACTCTTTCACAGTTTCAGCCCAATTAATCTTGGCATTGTCATCCTGGAATATGCCCAGGGAAGAAACAATCCATTGATGGGATGACCTGGTTATTTAGTACATTCAGCTTACTTACTGTATAATGTTGCTGAGCCTAGACCTGACCAATTTAATTGCGTTGGACTGTTCTTAACCCAATTCCAGTGATTTCAGCAATCTCCTTAGTTGTTTTTTGCTTGATGCAAGCCAATAATTTGCCCATCCTGAAACACAGTAAAAAAATGTCCACGGCAGCGGGATCCAACATGGTTGTTTAAGAAATTAGAAGCTACACACTGCATCAGTTAGGGTTAAAAGATTTGTTCCCAGCTCAAACATATTAATCACTGCAATAATAATCCAATCAAAGCTGTAAAGTATCTGCTTATTTAAATCTAAACAGCAAATGTATTTTTTGGCCAGGCAGTGTAATTGTGACTAATTAGGCTACTTTTTTTCAGAAAGGCCAAAACATAGTGAAACTTTTTTTTTTTCTCAAACAAAAACACATTAGTGTGGACGTGGCCTTAGAAGGTAACTAAGAAAATAGTAAAGTAAATATTAATTTGATTATATTTTCAAAAAAGTAATTTCAGAAATGTAATTTGTAGTGGATTGCTTTTTTGAGTAACCTACCTAACACTAAACTAGCGCTGTTTATATCTAGTTTTATCTCTATAAATGTTTTGTTTTTTGTATGTGCATCACAATATGTGGTAAACAACAGGTACAATACATATACTATGAGCCGTCGCCTTCTCTCAAAATAACTCAAAAAGGTTTCTAGAAATTTCTTTGGATAGATTGACTGGCCCAAAATAGCACATTCTTCGTAAACATTTGACGTTCGTCCAGTGTTTTTATTTTGAAGACTGAAATTTGTGTCATTAGTAACTTTTGGGCCTTTTTTCCCTGAAGGGGGCTTTTCAGGCCTATCTGTCTTCTTCCTCCTGTCAGCATTGTCAACTTTGGTTTTCCTCTTTTGGGGTGTCATAAAGTCTTTCACTGTTTATTAGCAATGGGTCTCTGCATGTCATATTCTCTTATGTGCTGACTAAGCTTTTCACTCAATCCATTTTTTACCACAGAGGGTTTGTCCTTGGGCTTCTCTCTGTATTTTTGTGTTGGTGAAGTTGTAGAAATCTTTTCTGCGTGGTTAATGTATTTTTCTTTGTATTGAATGTAAACGTCTGAGGTAACAGAGGGATGAGTTACTGTGTTTAAGGGATTCCTTTGTTGGTTTTGTGATGAGGGCTGGTAGACCCGCTCAGAGGTGTTTGGTACAGCTGTGTTCCAGTGTATTATTGTCTGTGGATCAATTTGCTCCACTGTGGTGGGTACAATTGTGGTAATGGCAGTTGTGGTTGAGGGAGAGGTGGCAGTAGTGGGTGTTGTTGTTTTTATGGAAGTTGAAGTAGGAGGTTTTGTGGTTGTACGTTTTTTTGTTGTAGTTATTGTAGTGGGTCTGATGGCAGTTGCTATTTGTTCCTGATCTGTCTGGGTGGGCTGAGGGATTGGTCTTACCCCATTTTGTCTCCCTATATTTTGTGCCATGTCAACCTGGGGCTGCGAAACAACTGCATTAGAGCCAAAAGACTGCATCACCTGGCCCTCAATTCCAGCAGTCTTGCACTTCTGCACGAAGCCCTTTTGCCTTGCCTTCTCCAGCCTATGCATAGGTGTACGGTCTATCACTTCATAAATCGCCTCCAGCTGCACAGGGTATGGGTATCTTTCCTCTACCTGTAGGGTTTTCCGTAGCAGCACCATCCCAAACTTGCCCTCCTCCAGTTTCAGGAAGCTCATCAGTCTGGGCACCAAGGCTGAATCAAGTGGCTCCTCCACCACAGAGCCCTGACTGCTAACACGTCTCACCTTTCCTCCAATCTCCACCTTTTCATGGAACATTACGATCTGCAGCATGTGTTTCTCCGCCATCTCACAGTACACCTCCGGCTTAAGCAAGTTCATCATTAACCTGTAATAGCCATCAGTTATTTGGGGTTGAAATGACCAGCACACGATTTTTACCAGCAAAACCAGCAAGAATGTTGATGGAGCTGGTGCTATTGGAGACAGCCAATGCTGTAGATTGAGATTTCTGTCGAACTGGATTAGGCGCTTGAGCAGAGACGGTGTCAGTTAGACTAGGCTTCCTGTGTGGGAACAGTCTTTGCCCTTTCAGTACCCTCTTCGTTGGGGCTTGTGAGGAGTCCATGTTCTGATCATTCTGAATCTTCTCGAGTATATATGTGTTCCCTGAGCTGGCAGACCTTGCTAATCTGCCATTTCTGTAAATTTTGAGAAAAGTGTTTGACTGTAATTGTGCATTTCCTTCATCTGTTCCTGTGTAGTGTGATCCAATGGACGTCTTTGATGCTTGATTCCATGTTAGAACCAGCAACATTATCTGTAACTGTAGATGTTTCATTTCAGTAATACTGAAGAAATAGCATAGGAGGGAATGTTGTTAGGGTAGTTTGATCCAATCGCAACGAGCTTGAGAAAAGCAACAGCAATACACGATAGCGTGTTATATTTGTAGCCTAATAGAACACAAGCACATTTCATTATACAGTATAGGTGCACATAAAGAAAACTACTTGTAGATTAATTCAATTCCTACTCGTTTTCTTAGGAAAAAACCCAATAATAATAAAAATCATAACCCAAAGCCAAATAGTTTGAGGAATTCATGTGTGGAATCCAATATTCCAAATTTATTGCTTCATCATAATATTCAGTTACGTCCAGAACTTTCCGAAAAATACACGCATAATTCCTAAAGCTGTAAAGTTATTGTTTCTTTGCTGTATCCTTTACACGACGTTGTTGAAAGACTCTTTTGGAACCTCACGAGATCATCGTGTCCGTTGAGCTCCACGTATTAAGATTGGGAAGAAAGTTATAAAAAAAAATCTTTTTTACCATCTTCAAGATGAAAAGTAGAGTGTGGAAAGGCACGTTTTCTAGAATGAATGAGAGAGAGAGAGAGAGAGAGAGAGAGTGCCATCTATTGGTAGTGTGAGGATCCATAAAATCCAAAAACGTTCCTCAGCAATGATTTCTGATATTTTTATTTTATATTTCCAGAACCTATGTTTCTTTAAATGTGCTAAAATGACAAATTACACTATAACTTTAATTAATTTAATTTAATTTGACCAATTGTCACACATTATACATACATTTCTGCATATACATGGTGAAATTATTTATTTTTCACATATCCCAGCTAAGCTGGGGTCAGAGTGCAGGGTCAGCCATGATACAGTGCCCCTGGAGCAGATAGGTTCAAGGGCCTTGCTCAAGGGCCCAACAGTGGTGTCTTGGTGGTGTTGGGGCTTGAACCCACAACCTTCTGATCAGTAGCCCAGAGCCTTAACCGCTGAGCCACCACTGCCCTGAAAAAACGCTGGACGGCGCCTGTGGTTCGATCTCGGGCCGTTGGAGTCCCGCAGGCCATGAGAGGATTATTTTGAATCATTCAGAAGTAACCACTGAGCTAAACCAGCGTCAAAAGGACATATGGTGGCAAACAAGACAAACATACACCCAATTTAATACACAAACACACTCACACATAGATCTCCAGGCTTGATAATTTAAGTCTCTTACACTAATACACTTGTTGCTGAGTGAGCACATAGCAACCTCCTCAGTACAGCTATTTAACCAGCAATCACACATGATGAAGATTGCTATTATGAGGCGCAGGCTCAGAAAATTCATAGAAATAAAAATAGTATAGAAGTACTGATAATTGTAAATCTTAACTCAGAATGTCTGTAGACATTGTGGGATCGTGGGAGGTGTCTCTGAGTGATGGGGTGTACCGCACTGAGTTTGAACACGGAACAACAACTCGACGACCTGGACTTCGCGGATGATTTGGCCTTGCTATCCCATACCCGACAGCAGATGCAGGAGAAGACAAACAGCACAGCTGCCACCTCCGCTCAAGTAGGTCTGAACATCAACAAACAGAAGACAAAGATCCTCAAGGTGAATAACACCAACAACGACCCAGTCCAGTTGGACGGAGAGGCGTTAGAAGAAGTAAAGGCCTTCACCTACCTGGGCAGTGTCATCGTCAAGCAGGGCGGAACAGACGCTGACGTCAAGGTACGAATATGTAAAGCAAGAGCAGCCTTCCTACAGCTGAGGAACATCTGGAGCTCAAAGGAACTGGGCCTAAGGACAAAGGTCAGGCTGTTCAACACCAACGTCAAGGCGGTCCTTCTCTATGGTGCAGAGACATGGAGGACAACAGTGGCGACAATGAAGAAAGCTCAGACCTTCATCAACTCCTGTCTGCGAAGAATCCTCCAGATCCGCTGGCCAAACACCATCAGCAACCAGGACCTTTGGCAGAGAACCAATCAGCTTCCTGCAGAAGATGAGATCCTGAAACGACGCTGGAGATGGATTGGCCACACGCTCCGCAAGCCAGCTTCCAACATCACCAGGCAAGCGCTCACCTGGAATCCCCAAGGCAAAAGGAAAGAGGAAGGCCAAGAAATACGTGGCGCCGAGATCTGGCAGCTGATACCAAAGAACTTGGATACACCTGGAGCCAATTGGAGAGAAAAGCCTAAGACAGGGATGCCTGGAGAGCTCTTGTTGGCGGCCTATGCCCCAGGAGGGGTAGCAGGCATAAGTAAGTAAGTAAAGTCTCCTTGCGAATGAACATCTCCATCACTAAAAGTTTCCCACTTGTTTAAGTTTCGATAGCCTCTCTTTCTCGTTTTTATTTGAAATTAACCAAATCTGCCAAATCTGCGTAGGTCTTTGATACTTACATTGCAGGTATCCATTTTAGCACTTAATAATGCATTAGTAACGTGAACTTGAACGTGTTTACACAAAACTAAAATCTAGCTATCAGATAGCGTGAATGAAGGAAGGAGCATTCTGATTGGCTTACTCGTTTTGGTAAGCATGCTTACCTTGGCCATTTGTAGAAGTGGGCATGATTCAGTTTTAATGAACATAGTGTTGAATGAAAGGGCGTTAAACTATGCATTGAATCAGAGAAAGCATAACATAAATTGCTTATACCTGAGGGTAGTGCCAAAACAAATCAATTAATAACTGTCTGTGCTGCTCAACTGAGATGAAAGATTACGAATTTGTACGAAAATAGCAGTTTCTATTAACAATTATATTTAAATAATTCATAGTGTCATTTCACCCTTCTGTTTGGTAGGAACTGCTTACCTTGCTTATATGGTCGGCACATGCTTGATATCATGTTATATTCAATGTTGGGTGTAATTGGATTACAAAGTAATTAGTTACTGTAAGAAAATTACTTTAAGGCACAAAAAGTAGTGTAATAAATTTTTTGACCAACAAGGACAAAATAGACATTATTTTGAAATTGTTGATCGGATAAAGTGTTTTAGAAAGTAACTTATAAGTAAAGTAATTAGTTATGTGATTATTTTTCCAATAAGTAATCAGTAAAGTAATCTTATTATAATTTTAGAGAAATAATTAGTAATTTGTAGTGGATTACTTTTTTGTAACTTATGCAACACAGTATATTATACACAGTATACTTTATAGTAATATTTTGAATATATTGAGTTGTACACACTGTTCACACACACATGTTTATATGTATATACAATTTTATACATTTTATAATGTCTTGTTTTTAAGGAGGTGTTAAGAAGAGATTGGATGTTCAAACTGGTGGGCAGAGAAACATTTCCTGTTGGGAGTACATATACAAAAGCAACCATAACCATTGAAGCAATTAGTGGGTTTTCCTATGAGTACACACTGGAGATCAACGGAAAAAGTCTTAAAACATTTTTGGACAATCGATCAAAAATTTCCAAAACATGGTTGCTGAAATTGGATGGTTCTGATTGCAGGATAGTTCTGGGTAAGAGAGGTAGAACCTGTAGTAATGTTTGTTTATTTACATTTTTTTTACATTTTCTGCATTTTCTTCTCTAATGTGGGAGAAAACATGTTTTCTGCAGCGTTTTCCAAGCACTTTTTGCAGTCTTAGACCTGCTCATGAAAAATAATTAAAAAAAATGCTCTCAAGTTATTTGTAATCCTTATTTTTCTCAGGTTAACCAACAGTATATCAAGCCTCACTGATACATTTTGGCTGCAAAGAATGATAATTACAGTTACAGAACTAAATGAACAGAAAAAAATAACAATGAAGAACAACAATGAGACCTTATTTCACATAAAAACATTATAAATTTGAAAAATGCCCCCAGCATTTGGACAGATTGCCTTACAGAGACCTACTATAATCTTTCAATTTAAGTTTAATACAATGCATGAAATAATAACAACCATAAGCAAAATCTCAGATGTGTCTTTTTTACCAGAGAAAGACACTTTGGATGTGTGGTGCAATGGACAGAAAATGGAGACTATGGTGAGTAATACTGCAGTTCAAAAACTTGCAAAGTCTTACTTTGGTCCATTGTTTGGTTTGATTATTCTAAGACAATTCTCTTAGTAGCTGTGTGGCCAATGTGGACATATGAAACACAATATTTTCTCATTGCACAGCATTCCAGTGATTTAAACTTGTTTAGTTATAGGGATATGTTTATATTGATTTGCAGGGGGAGTTTGGAGACGATGGAACCGAGACCCACTTTGGAGTTGGGAACCATGAATGCTGCATAAAAGCAACAACCACTGGAAGGAAACGAAACGGAATGATTCATTCCCTTCTGGTGGATGGGATCAGGATAGAAGAGGCCATTGTGTAAAATGGAGACTAATAGAATTCAGATGTTCAAGACGTTTAGCAACTTTATACTTCATCAGAATTAGATACAGATGGCACTAACAGAGACTGATTTCTTTAAATAAATCCAATATGTTGGCATCTATTCAAAGTATGGACAAGAACAATTTATTTGTTATATGACTGAACAAAGTACCTTTAAAAATATACAATCCCATTTAATTTGAATAAATAGGATATTTTGTGAAAAAGTAAAAAAGTAGCTCCATTCCAAGTGATTATATTCATACTGCACAGACAGATAAGGCTCAATACATGCAGATTACAAAGTAACAAACTGTGAATGGGCATTCCTAGCACAAGTCTATGAGTCATTCACTGCTAAAACCTGCATATGTTTAACCTTTATTGCAGCACTACAAAACACGTGGCTCTTGAGCCATCTTTTATGTTGATCATTGTGTTGTCGTGTCATCATATATACAGGGTTGGGAGGGTTACTTTTGAAAATCATTCCACAACAGATTACAGAATACTATAAAATGTAATTTGTAACATTCTGTTAGATTACTCAAGGTCAGTAATGTATTCTAAAGAATTTGGATTACTTCTTCAGCAGTGGTAGATTTTTATCACTTGTTCTGACTATAAAAACTCTGCCAGTACAGTATGACAAAATACACATGTTAAAAATGCATTCTCTGAAAAACCTAAATCTCTTATGCAGTGTTGTTTCTAAAAGAAGGTAAATCAAAATGATCTTGTTTTAAGGATTTTTAAATATTTTTTACAGGAAAACAATATAAAAATTATTATCAAGAATTAGATTTTTGCCCTATCAAAAGTCTTACTAGAAGAAAGAAATTATGATCCAACATTAATTTTCTTGATAAAAAATATGATCGTGCCTGGTAACATGTGCATGTAAAATGGCTAGAAATAGCATTTTAGCTTAGTGTAAAACTGACAATTTACTCAAGGTTTATTTAAATTTTTTCTAGAAAGTGCTTCACCAGTGTTCAAATGCACTTTGGATCACATAAATGTATACATTTTTCCATCTGAAAGGACTAAATATTAAATGAAACAAATGACAATAAAATGCAAAGTAATCTCTTCAGTAAACAAAATACTTTTTGAATGTAACTGTATTCTAAATACCAATGATTTAAATTGTAACTAGTGGAATACAGTTACTTATATTTTGTAGTTTAAATACGTAATCCCGTTACATGTATTTCGTTACTCCCAACCATGTGTATATATATATATTTGATCAGAACACCTGAGCCAAATCTGCATGATTTTATGCATTGCACTGCTGCCATACGATTGGCTGATTATATAATCGCATGAATAAGTAGGTGTACAGGTGTTCCTAATAAAGTGCTAAATTAGTGTATATTTGAGGATGACAACATAGATATTTGATATATGCATTCATAGAAAAAGCTTGTGCAAACACACATACTCAATCACACTCAATCAAACTTGAGCGTCAATCATCACAGCTCACTAGAGATACTTAATCATTACAATAACATTAATGACAGAAAATATTATAATATTTTATCTGCAATAACAGTGTTGAGACTTTGCCCTTGTCCGAGCAATTCGGCATCTTAACCTGGAAGGCTTACCAGTTCACTTTGAGTGCAGCGTTTACAGATTGGCCCTGTTCACTTCCATGTAAGTGCTGCACTGTATCCGAGATTATTGCTTTTTTTTTTGTAGGAATCAACATTATCCCTGTGACGAGGAGGAGGGCGTGGCTGGGCCATGATGGAGCATGGCTGGTGCTGAAACAGCTGACCAGCAGGAGAGCGAGATAAGGGGCAGCCAGAGACGCCTATTGGAGAGAGAGACACACAAGTGGCCACATTGCATTTGTGTATGTGTCCTTATGTTTTATGTTGTTTTAAGTTAATTTATATAATTAAAGTTTATGTTTACTGTTCAGCCGGTTTCTGCCTCCTCCTTATCCATCTTTTATCTGTTACAATCCCTTACAAAAATCTAGAGTTTTGACAAACTTACTGCAAACTTTCTGCACATTTCCCACTCATTATTTTCATGTGCAAATGAGCTTGCGATTTGCCACAAATACAGTATTAACCAGAAGTTTGCAGCTCTTCACCAGTAGTGGTGAACCTAGAAAAACCTTTAGTGACAATGATTAGTTTGCCATAAAGCTCATTTGTATGTGAAACAAATAAGTGGCTAATTTGTGGCAAATTTTCTGCAAGGGATGCCACAAATGCTGTTGATTGAACTTGTCTTGTAACCTGGAATATTCCTTTCATGTGCTGAAATGGAATGTTTAGCATACACATAATGTACTCGCCTCATCACTTCTGGGTTTAAGACAAATTAAGCTCAATCAACAGCATTTGTGGCATATTGTTGATTACCACATAAATTAATTGTGACTTGCCCCTCCTTTTCTTTAATAAAAGCAAAAATCTGGGTTCCAGTGAGGCACTTATAATGGAAGTGAATGGGGTCAATCCATAAAAGTTAAAATACTAATGATTTCAAAAGTCTTACCACAAGACATAAAAATATGTGTGTTAACATAGGTGCATCCCAAACAGCACACTTCTGCACTAGTCTATGACATTTTTTAGTGTTAGGTGTGTGAGTAGTATGATTACACTGAAAATGCAGCAAAAAGAAGTGTACTTGAAGTACCCGGATGATGCACTTTTTCAACCGTAAAACAGAATGTGGAATGTTCACACACACAGCGCACGAGGCTTGCCATAGAAAGCGGAAGGGGTGGAGTTACCTGGCTGCACTGCTGGTCTGACAAAACAGTTGTAAATAATAAAGAATGCAGCAGCTAGCGAAGCCTCAGTCGATACAGCACCTTAAAACTTTGAATTGAATGCTTTACTATCACACCACACTGTGTGAATATGGACATTGTTTGAGATATTGAATTGAGGTTGGCTAACATGCTAAAGCTAGCGGCAACATATCACAAGCGTTTGAAACGTCACTTCTGTCAGCTGTTAAACACCAAACACTTCCATAAAGACCGTTAAGTGTTCCATTTGGGATGATACTTCCCTTTGAAAATTCATACACTACATGGGTGTGTGCATAGTATATTTTATTAGTGCATAGTGTATAGTGTGCCATTTGGGACACAACTCCACAATTTCTGTTTGACTGTTTTCACTTGCAACGGCGTATTCTTAGCATGTAATTTACTGTAATGTTTAAGGGATTACATTTGTAAAAATTGTCAAAAACTCACTGATACTTCAGTCGAGATGACCATTTTTTTTATGGGCATTGCCTCACCTGAATGTGTAGATGACATGAAGTGATGGTCCAAGGTTAGTTATGTTGATATTATGTTTATTTTTAAAATTAAACATTCTAAAATTTTATGATTTAGTGGATTACAAGGTTACATTGAGTAAGGAATAATTGACGACGGGCCGTTGAATTATTAGAAAAATAATGCACACCCGGGGTGGTAATGCGGTCACGACGCGAAGCGGAGTGGCCGTTACACTCGGTGTGCATTATTTTTCTAATAATTCAACGCCCGGAGTCAATTATTCCGCTTATACTACAGTTACCACACCTCGAAACATTGTTCAGATGATGTGATTCTAGACGCTTGTCAAGTTTTTGTCATTAAAACGCTCTTGTATGTAGGACTAATTTCTTACGCATCTAATCTCATGCCTCCGCTTGCTAATTCCAAAACGCCATTTTAGAGTTAGTAACGGAGGTTTGAGCCACTGACAGCAGACTAATGCAGTTATTAGTGTAGTTATTAGAGAGACAGAGGTTGCAATAATGAGACAGAAAATCATGTGCGTCATATTATTTAATTTATTTATTAATTCATACGTTATAATTCATTCGTTAATTCGAACGAATTTATTTATTAAAATTAAACTGCACGTTAAACACACTGACAGCCCAAGCTGTTGTTTTTTTGGTGTTTTCTTCATGTTTTTCAGCCTCTAGTCGGTCTAGCTGTTCTTCGCTGATTGTTTTATGTCTTTTGTTGTTGCCGGCTGCCTTTGATGTCCTCTTCCGTTTATTTGTTTTTTCATCTGAGCTATCCAATACTGCGGTCGCCCAGTTGTTAAAATGTTTATGTTCACCATAAATATTAAAATTTACTTCCGGAAAATCAAAATAGTCTTGTCATTTTTTTTTCCTCTTGAAGTTGAAGTGGATTTGTCGCTGTCACTTCTTGTTGTGAATTGTATCCTATTTTCCGTTATTACAGTTGACTACGCGAAGTGATATGGAACTGTAATGCGGTCAAGACCTGCCTGGAACTACTTTAGCCGTGCGTTTCCCTGAAAATAATTGCACACCTTAGAACGTTCTCAACCAATCAGAATCAAGCATTCAACAGCCCTGTAGTATAATAATGTATAAAGTATAATATAAAATGCTGCCTTATAAAGTTTTGAGTATGTTTGAGTTATTGTAAGTATGAGTTAAAAGGAACATGTTTGTTCAAAAAACTGAAGGTACGAACAAATACTAGATGTAGAACTATCTCTGTAAGAGGAGTGAATTTATGGAATTGTTTGCATATAGATCTTAAATTGACACAAACAATAAGTGGATTTAAACGCCTCCTAAGAAACAAGATGATACTTTCATATAGATAGGTTTTGGGTAATTAATATCTATGACTTTGTTTTTTCAAGTGTTTGTAAGAAGAGAATTGAGCACTGTTTGACTGTTGTAAAAATTGAGAGGGATAAGCGTCAATAAGCCTTGAGCTTCAGCCTATACCCTTTGGTTTAATCAAAAGTTATGTATATGATGAGTTGAATATTTGTTATTGTATATTTGTTAATGATAAACCAAATAAAAATGAAATGAAATGAAATATCATTAATTATTCTGAGTTGTTATGACAACCAACAACTGAACAAGTTGAGCCTGAAATTAATTTTTACTCCAAGTAACACTTAAATGGTTATTGTTCTCCTCTGGATCACTCGTTTTGGCAGTTTGTACTTGATGTCTCAAGACCAGAAATAGAAAACAGGCAATTAGAACCATCATGGTGCTGCCCAGTGGTTGCTCAGGAAAACTGTGAATAGTACAACTTTGTTGCCATGATGATGTAATGTCATCAAACCCTAAAATCACTGAAGAAATGACAGTTTAAAAAAATGTACAGCTCAGTTTTAACAGAAGACTTTGTGTAATTGCTTTTACAAAATTATATGCTTCACATTTTTGCTTTTAAACCCTGCAACAATTTGCCCAAATCACTCCAATTTTTGCTCGATTTTTGTTGTTTTAGAAAAGGAGGGACGAGTCAAATTAGTGATAATCAACATTGTGCCACAAATGCTGTCGATTGAGCTTAATTTGTATTGAACCCAGAATATTCATTTAATATACTAAAAATACTATAAAAAGTAAGAGCTTGGCCCTCAAAGCTATAGGGTTTCTGCTTTGCGGCCCCTGAGCTTTCCAAAATTGAGCAGCCCCGGCTCACTCAATGATATGCATGAGCTGGATCACTTTGATCATATCAAAGTTATCAAATATGACTCTGAGGTCAAATCTGTGTATGTGTGTGTATGGGTCACCAAACTGCGACCAGCAGCATTAATTTCTATGGTGTATATTTAGGGGTCCCACTGTGCCCTAATCGGACAGCATGTGTTCATGTTAAGATAAGTGCGTCCCATAGCGCCTCTATCACGGTTGTGGCAAACTGTATCAAGTGCGGTTTTTTTTAAACAACAGACTGCGCAGAACCCGCGCAGTCATAACTAGGACGAGTGCACCGAAGCAAGCCGACGTTTTTCCAGTAGGAAACATCCAAAGGAGGGAGCAGGCGCAGTGATGTTTCAGAGGATACAGACGGGACGGACCTCGGTGCGGGAGGAAAGGGAATGCACCCATCTTTGTGGATAAAACAAGAGAGATATCCTTAAACCTCCCAAGCGATTGTAATACGTTGGAGTTGACCCACATCGATGGTTTTGTGGTTTTACATCGATACCGCAGAAAGTAGTTTCGTGGCTTTTGATATGTCAGCACGAGCCGAAGTGAACAACAGTTGACTGTGCTTGAAAGCAGCAGACCTACCGTGGCCAGCTCGATTGCGCGAACGGTAGTTGATCGCTGCCTTTCAGTTTGTTTTTAATTATTTATATTTATTTCACTACTCTCGCCGCGGAGACTGTACACACCGTATGAAACATGTGACCATGTGGACCTTTCTAACCTCGGACTGTAAAAATGAGATGGCCTTCTCTTGCCTTTTATAGCCAGTAATGAAAATGCGTGGTGATTTTGGGGGGTTTCTGTGTGTTTTGCTGTTTTAATAAGGATATGGGGATTATGACTGTTTGGGTCTTCTGGGATTTCAGATCTGGACAGCTACAGATCTCTCTTCTGCGCCCGGACTTCTGTTCTAAAACGCATATACACAAATATTACATGCACCGATATGAAAGCCACTGCTAGTTGTTTGTTAGTCTCGCTTCAAGTGGCTACTGGATTAATTCAAGCCGGGTGAATCGTTTTCAGAATTTAATTTAATTGCGATCTGTGGTTATATATTATCTCGCTGGATATACCCGGCATTTGGAATAAAAAAAATAAATAAAAATTGAGACCTCATGTGGACATCTGACACTCATATGTTTGCGTATTTTCAGCATATCAGTATTCTTAAATCATCTGCAAACTCTCAATAGATAATTGCATATCGTGTTGCATTTGAAGATATAAAGTAAACATGAATTATCAGCAACACCTGGCGAACTCAGCCGCGATCAGATCTGAGATCCAGAGGTTCGAGTCCGTCCATCCGAACATTTACTCCATCTACGAGCTGGTCGAGCGGGTGGAGGATCCACTGCTGCAGAATCAGATCCGAGAGCATGTCATTGCCATTGAAGGTAAGGGCAACAAGGACGTCTGGGGCTTTCATAAACGCACCTTGGTGTTTATGATTTTCGCTAAAATTCCTTAGTTACAATATGATTAAATCTTAAAGGAATATTCTGAGTTTAATACAAGTTAAAATCAATCTGCAGCATTTGTAGCATAATGTTGATTACCACACAAATTTATTTCGACTTGACCCTCCTTTTCTAAAAGGTGCACAAAGATTTGTTCTTGTCGTCTGACACTTAGGAGTGTGTATGCAGCATCATTAAAACGCAATAATTTCCAGTTAAAGATGCTACTGTTGAAAATCAAGATTCACAGCCAGCCATGATTAATTTAGTCCATGAGTGAAAGTGTTCAATAACAGGACGGTTACTGAGTTTAAGGGAGTAGTGTTCGTCTGGTCATGTGATCATTACATGGCAGCCCCCATGAGGGGACCCTCTCCATGTAGAATAAAACAGCTTTTATAAGGTTACTGATATTAAGTCATCATGATTATATATTTATGCTTATATTTTTTGTAATGTTGTTTAAATTGTTGTTTTTACGGTCTGAGGTGTTACGTTTTCCATGGCAACTAGGGATGTAATGATCCAACGATTGGAGTGATTGTAGTTCTGCTCTACCCATGCACACGCGTCAACCAGGCTTCCCTCAAAATGCTAGGTCCGTTGACAGTGGGGCTCACATTTAATTTCTACATAAGAATTTTCTATTTTAAAATGCTATGGATCAATTCAACCATGTCATAATGCAAGACATCTCCGACATTCTGAACAGAATTGACGAGGGAAAGAATGTACTTTAATACTGATTGACAATCGGTCAATAATTGAGATCTTTTGACTTGCCCTGCACCAACATCAATTACAAGACTTTTCACACCTTCACATCTTACTAACATTTTTCAATACAACTGGGGGTGTTGTAGCCAAGAAAAAAAAAAAGAGTACCACATACTCTCCTGTCATAAAAATTTTTTTTTGGATTGAAAGACTTGCTTGACTGTTGTAGAGATGACAAATTGTCACTGTGGTTTTTACCTTATTTCACAAGGCAATGAGCTGTCATCAAACGATTGATGATCACCTGTATTGTATGTGACTTTTAAAAAAAATATTATTATTTTTTGTATAATTATTGTCTCCAAACTGAAGTGCCTTATTTTGTTGTGGATGTACCAGTGTGGATACTGGATCTGCACTTTACAGAGAGCTCAATAAAAAGTTGAATTTGTGAGATAATAAATTACAAATTGTAGGTCCCTGAATCGAATCGAAATCGCATCGTGGCAGACTTATTGAACAAATATTGAACATCTGGCCAATATAATCTATATAATATCGAATATTGAGGAAACTTGCGATTTACAACGAAGATATAACTTTAGTCAGAAAAGGTTAGTAAGCGACTTAATCATCTTAATGCATCCTATTGTTTATGTCTTGTGGCTATACTTTTGAAACAGTGTGTATTTTTACGAATTGGCCTCATTTAATTTCATTTTAAGTGCCTCAATTTAACCTAGGGACGAGTCAAAATAAATTTTTGTGATAATCAACATTATGGTACAAAAACTATTGTATGAGCATAATTAATATTGAATCCAGAATATTCCTTTAAAATATTCCTTAATTTCAGAATCTTTCTGTCATTTTTTTTGTTTTGTTATTGTGGCAAATACCTTAACATTTATATTGTTCATATATTATACATTTATACAGTTTCATTTTTGTAACAACAAATGTTGAAACTGGTATTTTGCCAGAAACAGTAGTTGCCATGTTGAGATGTTTGTAATGGATGACAAACGTGCATCACAGCATGAAACCTTTAAGACATTTGTGTCATTTTTGTCTGCTCATCACATTTCTTTGTCAACTGGGATAGTCCTTTGTGGCCACATCCAAACTAATACATTTGTTGGTAAACCCATTCATTTCCCTACATTTATGCCTCTCATCCACAACAGCAGCATTTTCCTCCACTGAAAATGGAGACCTTCGAAAAAAACTCTACATAACCAAATACTTTTGAAAACTATAATGAAACTGAAGGTTTCAAACCTAAACAGATTAGTGTGGACGTGGTCTTTGGCAGTGGTTTTCAACCAGGGGGCTTCGAGTATTTTATCAGACAATGCGGTGCCTTGGAGTAAAGAAAATTTGAGGATCACTGCTTTATGAGATGGCCTGTGGAGAGGGAGCCCACACATAAAATTCAGTCCTGTGTAGGGCTGGGTATCGTTCAAAAAATTTCAATATCGATACCGGTTCCTAAACTATACTTTTTTTCTATACTAATTTTATGAAATCCATTTGAACAAGATTACAAACATTACCACAAAATAACTTCTATTTTATTTTTTCAGTTTGTTGACTTTTTTTTACAGACTCAAATACTCATCACCTGAGCCTTCTGGTCTCCTCATGCCAGGGTCGGCAGGGGCAGAGGCTATAACATTACTGTGAAGAAGAAAAAAAACAAGAAATCTAAACTGTTAATTCAGCCAACCATAAGGATAAGAACGGTTTAACAAGATAACCATTAAAATGTGAGTTAAACTTGGTCAGTTACTGTCAACCTTAAAGCATTTTTAGCATCGATTTAGCTTGCTATTTATAGCCATACATCCAAACAATATCTAACGTTACGTAGGTCCCAGTTTTTAGGACCGTCACCGTGCACAGAAACATTAATTTATAAAGTACACAAGCATACCACTACAAGTTAACAGATTTTGTTTGTTTGCTAAATGTTAACCTTACCTGTCGGAGTCCCAGTCATAGCGCCGCTGCTTTCATCAGTAGTTTTGGAGGAGGACTCGTGTGGCAGGAGGACACTGAGAGGATGACCGCAGCGGCTCGGTCTTCTTGCAGTCGAAGACGGAGCAACTTTCTGCTCTTAAGATTATTCCGTGCACTGTCAAGTGCTTCATCAGATTTGTCGCATTGCCGGACTTGGCAGCAATTGTCTTGTCTCAAATATTGCATCGCGTGCTGTTGGCATCGAGCCTGGTGAAATGTAGCCACACTTTTGTTCTTTTCCACATCTTTTACATCTATGGGTGTTGGGATGCATACACACTACAGCCTCACGTGTGAGCCTCTGGGCATAACCGGCATAAACTAGTGTTTTTCCTTGATGCCTAAACACAGTCAATCACTTGCACTTTTTGATTTGGACACATCTAGCATGCTACATGCTTATCATTGATGTTGACAATATTACCCCCTTAGGTATCGAAATTTGGTACCGAACGACAAGACATTTTTTGATACTCGATAGTTTAGAGGCAAGTCAGTCGGTGCCTAAAATGTATCGAACTCGATACCCAGCCCTAGTCCTGTACCCTGTGAATTTTTGTGGCAGCTCTTCTTTGAGTTTCTGGACAAGTTTTGGTCCTTTTGGCTTCTGGAGATGAGTGGTACTGAAAGGTTTTTCAATTATTTTCTTGGTCATTGCAGTTTTAGGTTGAATATGAACTAAAACTTTGATTTCTAGTGTAAACACAAGCCTTTTCTTTTAAACTGTGTTTTACTTAATTGTTTTGTGCTGATGTCATGTGATTTTAGGTTTCTGAATTAAAGTTTGCCGATTAATCGGCACCGATAACAGATTTCTGGAACGGTTACCGGCAAGGGTTGGGTTCTCTGTTGTTATACAGTATGAGAGTGGCCTCTAGAGGCGAAATAATCACTTCACTGATGCTTTGTGGAGTTTGTTTTGACACGTGAGACTACACTCTGCATGGAGCAGAACACTTCAGATACAGATTTAAAATATCAACATGAAAAGGAATGTATACAGTACACTATTGTACATGGTGTCATATCATTATAAAGTAATTAATTTGTTGACTAGATGCTGTGTTAGTAGAGAACGTTTGAATGTTTGCCGACAAGGCTGAGAGGATGCTAACATTAAAGCTAACCTCAAGCTTTATTAACAAATCAGAAATGCATCTGATTTAAATTAAAAAAAAAATGATCCTCACTATAATACATTGACTTAAGATCGATAACATTCTTGGCTAGACCCAAGAATGTTATCATTCTTGGGTCTAGATTATTATTTTATATAAAAAAATAATAATCCTGCACAAGACACTGAATAAACAAAAACAAAGGTCTAGTGTAACACTACTGTCTATTGAAGCACCCCCTCATTTTACTTTTGAATTAACATTTGAGAATATGGACTGACTAAAACTTTTTATTTAATTATTTTATGCACATTAGTTGAAAATGAAATGCAATATTTTTAATAGCCAGGAATGCTCTATGTAATAATATAATGGTGCTGAATAGTTTATGTATTTATTGCACCCTCTTGTGGACTAGTGAAACAACGTAAAATTAAAAATCAGCTAATTTTAAATGTAGAATATTAGTTTATATATATATATTTTCATGGTTCAGTCAGTACGGTTTATTTTTTAAAAACAGTTCAGCACTATTTTAATTTGAGTGTTGTTTTTTTATCAGTTGATTAATCGGTTATCGGGAGGTACTGCCCGACTTGGTTATCGGTAAAATCTTATATAATAATTTTTTTCAGGAAATGTTAAATGTGTTCAAGACGTCCAATGTTTCAGATGTAGTAAATGTAGTACAAGAGGCTTGAGTCAAACTTTAAACAAAAGATTTTAGTGAGTATTTGATCTTGTGAAGTCAGGCATGCATACTATAACAATGAATTGTTGAAGGTTATGGTTTTGTCAGGTACAGCTTTAATTCATACTCCTCATGGAGAACTGATGTGTTGATATACGATTTATGTAGCGATCTCTGGCTGAGTGGTAGGAGGGTGGCTGTCATGGTCTGTTTAAATAGCATTTTTTCTTTGTTTTGATATAATACTGTAATTAAAATTTAATTATAATGATTTTTATACACAATGATATTTTAAAATGTCTAACTTCTGATTTAGAAGCAGATTATGTAACGGCAAAATAAGAAACCACTTTGTGTATTTGAAATCAAACTCAAGTGTTCCACAAGATTGCAATGAATGTTTTCTTAATGAGTGGGTGGTGAATCTCTGTGTGTGGTCAGTGATGTCTCTGAGTGGCTGTATGAAATGCTGACCCATGTCAATTATAGTAATGAAGGATTTGGGGAGAGAAATGGGCCTCAGCTTGCTGAGACATATACATGGATCAGCCCCTGACACGGACACACCCTTTCAACCAAACAGACCCCAGCCTGTCAAAACAGATGAGAGATAAGGTATTTTGGAAATTTAGAATTTACGTACATGGTAGTTGAAACTGTTTGTGGTGCATCTTGAAAACCCTGTGTACTTTAAAAAATAAAACCTCATCATTTGATCATATGTTGCTGTATGTGGTCATGAGCTTTACACGGTTGGTGTTCTAAAGGCAAAAACTGATTGGAGTTGTTGTTGTTGTTTATTTGTTGCCACTGTTAATTTATGATATCCAACTGAGTTCGCTCAATCAGATGAGTGTTCCTGAGTGCCCATATACAGCCCTTTTGTTAATTTTATGGCTGCAAATGCATACAGATTGATTAAGCTCTGCAGACATTATTTTGATGAAGCAATAAGTTGTCAGTGTTTCCTATTGTCATTGTTCATGACTTCAATTTGGAAAGTGCTTCTAAATAATTTGTAATTTAGCCTTGTATTTGGTGGCTTTTTGTTCGTGTTACTTTCGAAAGATGTATTTGGTATTAGGAGTACATCAAATAACTTGTTTACAGATCATAGTGGCTTTAATGTCTAGATCCCCAGTTTAACAAATGGCTAATCTGAGCTGAAAACTGCTACTTAAATTGGAAGCATATCTGTATTCAGATAATAGACTTACTAAGCATTTGCAGTGGTGTGCACAGTAGTCACTTCACTTAATTCTACATTAAATGCCTGTTTACACCAGTGCACGTTTGTTTGAGCCTGAGAGGTTCTTTATATGCAAAGGATGGTTGTGATCTCAGAGACTTGCATCTGGGTGACAGTTTGGCCTCTCTGTCTGTTCCATAAAGGGCATGGCATTTATAAGAATTAATGGTGTATGCATAGAAAAGGAGATTTGTATGAATTAATTTATATGTCTGCTGGATAGAAATTTGGAGAATCTGCATCTCTGCGTATAGTGAAGGACAAACTATAAAATCCAAAAAGCTATATCAATTCATATATAGATTATTTGTGGATTTTTGCTTGTGTGAAAGCATCCAATAATAATATTAATATTAATATGGCATCCTGGGGGCCTGGGTAGCTCAACGCGTATTGACGCTGACTACCACCCCTGGAGTCGCATGTTCGAATCTAGAGTGTGCTGAGTAACTCCAGCCAGGTCTCCTAAGTAACCAAATTGGCCTGGTTGCTAGGGAGGGTAGAGCCACACACAGTAACCTACTCAATGTGAAAACATCCTTGTGGTCGCGATTAGTGGTTCTCGCTCTCAATGGGGCATGTGGTAAATGCTGGGAGTCTCCGCGGTGTCATGCACAACAAGCCACGTGATAAAATTAGCAGATTGACTGTCTCAGAAGTGGAGGCAACTGAGACTTGTCCTCTGCCACCCGGATTGAGGTGAGTAACCGCGCCACCACAAGGTCCTATTAAGTAGTGGGCATTCCAAATTGGGGAGATCAGGGGATTAAAAATTATAATTGATCTGCTTCTCATAGTTTGTCTTCCAGCCCAACCTCATTACTTTACTCATCTCTGTATTATTTATTTAATATTTTTACATTTATGCAAATTTAGATACAGCTGTTTCTTTTCAAATATGTTATATGGTTAAATAAATAGTTTACCCCAAAATTAGAGCTAATTCTTTCATTTACTCACCTGTTGTCCCAAATCCGTACAACTTTCTTCTGTGGAACATAAACAAAGATATTTTAAAGAACGCATGAGGTGTTTTTTTTTCCATGCAATGCAAGTCAGTGGGGATCAGAACTTTCAAGCTACAAAAAGTACATAAAGGTAGTATAAAACTAATCCATACAATTCAAGTATGGTACTACCAAGGGTTTTTGCATTGTCGAGCTATAGTCTTCATCTCTCTGTCCATGTATACATGACACTATGCGCAATTGAATCACTGAAGAATGACCTCTAAAAAAGTGATGTAGATGTTTTCCAGTTGACATTTTGCTTCATAGTAGCGCTTCAAATAAGTCATCTACAGTGATACCCACACAACAGCCACAACAACATGGAAAATTTTACAGCCATGTGCATTTCTTACATTTTTAACACTTTGAGTGCAGATCATATGTACAGTGGGTACGGAAAGTATTCAGACCCCCTTACGTTTTTCACTCTTTGTTATATTGCAGCCATTTGCTAAAATCATTTAAGTTCATTTTTTTTCCTCATTATTGTACACACAGCACCCCATATTGACAGAAAAACACAGAATTGTTGACATTTTTGCACATTTATTAAAAAAGAAAAACTGAAATGTCACATGGTCCTAAGTATTCAGACCCTTTGCTGTGACACTCATATATTTAACTCAGGTGCTGTCCATTTCTTCTGATCATCCTTGAGATGGTTCTACACCTTCAATTGAGTCCAGCTGTGTTTGATTATACTGATTGGACTTGATTAGGAAAGCCACAAACCTGTCTGTATAAGACCTTACAGCTCACAGTGCATGTCAGAGCAAATGAGAATCATGAGGTCAAAGGAACTGCCTGAAGAGCTCAGAGACAGAATTGTGGCAAGGCACAGATCTGGCCTTGGTTACAAAAAAATTTCTGCTGGCCTTAAGGTTCATAAGAGCACAGTGACCTCCATAATCCTTAAATGGAAGACGTTTGGGACGACCAGAACCCTTCCTAGAGCTGGCCGTCCGGCCAAACTGAGCTATCGGGGGAGAAGAGCCTTGGTGAGAGAGGTAAAGAAGAACCCAAAGATCACTGTGGCTGAGCTCCAGAGATGCAGTTGGGAGATGGGAGAAAGTTGTAGTAAGTCAACCATCACTGCAGCCATCCACCAGTCAGGGCTTTATGGCAGAGTGGCCCGACGGAAGCCTCTCCTCAGTGCAAGACACATGAAAGCCCGCATGGAGTTTGCTAAAAAACACCTGAAGGACTCCAAGATGGTGATAAATAAGATTCTCTGGTCTGATGAGACCAAGATATAACTTTTTGGCCTTAATTCTAAGCGGTATGTGTGGAGAAAACCAGGCACTGCTCATCACCTGTCCAATACAGTCTCAACAGTGAAGCATGGTGGTGGCAGCATCATGCTGTGGGGGTGTTTTTCAGCTGCAGGGACAGGACAACTGGTTGCAGTCGAGGGAAAGATGAATGCGGCCAAGTACAGGGATATCCTGGACGAAAACCTTCTCCAGAGTGCTCTGGACCTCAGACTGGGCCGAAGGTTCACCTTCCAACAAGACAATGACCCTAAGCACACCGCTAAAATAACGAAGGAGTGGCTTCACAACAACTCCGTGACTGTTCTTGAATGGCCCAGACAGAGCCCTGACTTAAACCCAATTGAGCATCTCTGGAGAGACCTGAAAATGGCTTTCCACCAACGTTTACCATCCAACCTGACAGAACTGGAGAGGATCTGCAAGGAGGAATGGCAGAGGATACCCAAATCCAGATGTGAAAAACTTGTTGCATCTTTCCCAAAAAGACTCATGGCTGTATTAGATCAAAAGGGTGCTTCTACTAAATACTGAACAAAGGGTCTGAATACTTAGGACCATTTGATATTTCAGTTTTTCTTTTTTAATAAATGTGCAAAAATGTTTTCTGTCAATATGGGGTGCTGTGTGTACAATAATGAGGAAAAAAAATGAACTTAAATGATTTTAGCAAATGGCTGCAATATAACAAAGAGTGAAAAATATAATGGGGTCTGAATACTTTCCGTACCCACTGTATATTATCTGTTGTGCTTATGGTGATGTCCGAAGGCAGATGTTGCAATTTGCTCTGCTTTGCTCCCTTTTTTGTCCTTCTAAACTAAACCGTGAAAATGTAATTGTAATGTTCAGACTGAGGAGAGATGTTATAAATAAATAGATGATTAAGAAAATAAATGGTTTATATATAATTTCATAGTGATATCTGGTATGTTTGTTGTCTGTATTGAACAGTTCTTCATCTGTACCTATCATTTGTTTCAGGCTGCATATTCAGTAAAAATCATGCTTTCTGCTTTATTCTATGAATGAAATCCTGAGTGAATGAGATTAGGAAAAGAAGCAGATATAACCACTCAATCATAATTAAAAGTAAGATATATATATATATATATATATATTTAGTAGACCAAGTTTATTTTGTAATATTTACAGCAAGTACTCATGGGACTAATGTTAGCACGCTAACCTTTGCCATATTATGCATCTGTTATCCTCATTTTATTGTATTTTATGATCAAATGTGTAATTATTTTTTCTGTACGTTTTATTAAAGAAAGATATTTATCGGTACTGCAAAGACCAATGCTTACATGTATGATATGAGTGTTAATATGGGAGACAGACAATGGTCAAAAGAATTAGAGGCACATTAATGTGTCACAGGTGTGAATGATTTACAGAATGCTGATCTGACCAAAAATGAAAATTTAAAGCATTCACCAACATGTGTCCCTGTGTTACAAACTAGATAAATCAACCTCAGAAGGGCATTTCAAAATGAGAATAATCATAGTAGCCATGTTGTAAGATCACTTCAAACAGAATTTCTAATAAAAATTACTTAAAGGTGAGTTCTGAATAAAAATGACATTTGAGCCCCACACCTTTAAACCCTCCAAAGCTCTCACAGTGGATGGTGAAGTCTTTGAAGGGAATAGGACATGGGGATGATCAATTCTGGATGAAATGCACATGTGTTATTGTTGCTTTTCTTCTCTGCTTTCTGTTGCCTTCAATTTCCAGGTTAAATACACATCACGAGGCACCTATGGCTGAGTTCGTACTTCCTTAATATGTGTCTATGGCAGAATTAGTAAGAGTAGAAAGGTAGTATGCCATTCCGAACTCAGCCTATATTTCTCGGAGCTTGCACAATGCAAAGCTCTATTGTGGACCCATTGGCATATATATATATATATATATATATATATATATATATATATATATATGCAGGCAACTTTGAATTTGGCGAGGGACAACTTTTTTCTCTCCTTTATACCAAGTTGCTGGATTACAAATCCGCACACACAATGTTCACCCCTTACTCAGTTTCTTCATTATTGTGGGTAATCTGCACAGCTAATACAATGTGCTTTTAAAGACTTTGTTAACTATAGAATTTTTTTAATGTAACAATATTTATATAGACTAATATAATTATTATTGTGTAACTTGTAGAGGTGCACCGAAACCATTTTTGAAAGCTGATACAAGGTGAAGTACCTAGTTTTGGGTATCAGCAGATACAGAGTATCGATACAAGTAGTTTTGTGTTTGTTATTAACATTTTTATTGATTTCATCCACAAAAAACAATTAACACAGCATAAAATACAGAATCAGTTATATAAATTACCCCACTCGACACAAACACTCATTACATTGGTCACTTACAATTATAACAATAAAAATGGAAACAAACCAAAAAAATATACACATCTCACACATCAAACTAAAACTAAAAAATTCCTCTCGACTGCCCCTCCGAGAACCCTCCAAAAAATCTAAATATCCACCCCAATTCCTATTAAACAAATCCCTCTTTCCCCACCTTTTATGGATTGCTTCCTCAAATGCAGCAACCTCACCCATCTCCCCGCACCACTCCCGAAACGAGGGTGCCCCAGCCATCTTCCACCCCCTGAGAATTATTCGCCTGGCCATCATAACTCCGGCCAGGACCCAACCTTTCAAGTGGCTATCCCCAAAATGAATAAACTATCCATCGGAGGGAGTATGGGGCAAAACCAAAATTCCTTTATCTTAACACATCCCCACAAAAGATGGGTTGTGTCCCCGTTTTCTGATTTGCATCGCCAGCAGGTGGGTGTGTCTTTAAGACCAAGTCTATACAATCTAGAGGGTGTCCAATATAATTGATTCAAAATCTTAAATTGCATCAGATGCAACCTTGAATCTGTAGATGTAGACTTGACATTTTTTAGAATCCTAGCCCACACTCCTTCCACCAATACCAAGTTTAAATCTCTCTCCCACAATCTCTTGAGAAGTTGAAGCTGCATCCCCCAGACTCTGAATTAACAGGGAGTAGTACACTGATGCCTCATGACCTTTTCCAAAAGCAATAATCACCACTTCTAGAGTATCTGGCCTTTTGGGGGGGTGTATGCTACTCCGGTGGCGCAGCTGTTTATACCTGAAGACCTTCGATCTAGGAATCCTGAAATGTTTCCACTATCATATAGGTCACAGAGAGTATTAATACCCCTCACAATCCACTCTGACAAGCAGAAAGGGGACTCACCAATACACAACTTTGTGTTTAGCTATATGCTCGAGGGAACATTTAAATAAATGTCTGAATTAAACACTTTGGACACTTTTGCCCATTGCGCGTGCAGATGTGAGATAACAGGGTGCGACTTCTCCAATTCGTTTAAAATAAAGGCTTTGTAATAGTAAAATATGGGCAAGAACTTTGTTCAGTTCCAAACCAGGGATGGGCTCTCTCAGGTGGAAGTGACCAATGAGGTAAATGCATAATAATAAAACAAAATCTTGGGTAGCCACACCTCCCTCTTTCACCCATGAAAAATCATCCTCCTTTCTTATCGCGGCTGCTAATGGTTCCAGGGCAAGACAGAATAATAATGGGGAAAGATGGCAACCCTGCTGGGTACCCTTATTTAGAGGAAAATAATCTGAAATGAATCCATTTGTTTGTACCACCATTACAGGGTGTCTATAAAGTAACTTAATCCATCCAATAAAAGTATTCCCGAACCCGTACATTGCCAAAATCGTAAAAAGATAATCCCATTCTACCATATCAAACAGCTTTTCGGCATCAAGTGAGATGACTGCGACCGGAGTCTGATCATTCGCCACTGACCACATGATATTGATGAAATACCTAATGTTATCAGAAGAGCTGCAGTCCCGAATAAACCCCACCTGATCTATATGTATAAGAGAAGTCATAACTTTACTCAATCGATTAGCGAATATCTTTGACAGTATTTTTTCTTCTATCTGGATCAGGGAAATTGGACTGTAACTCTTACACTTTTTACAACTCTTACAACAAGATCTTTTTGTTCTTTTTAAGAATTTGACTTATCCTGGCTTGTGTCATGGTTGGCGGAAGCTTTTCATTCTTTAATGTTTCTGTATAAACGTCTAACAAAAGTGGAGCCAGTTCTGTATCAGAAGATCTAAAAATTTCAGCAGCAAAACCGTCCGGACCTGGAGCCTTGCCTGTTGGCAAGGCCTTAATTACCTCACCAAGCTCCTCCAAGGTTATCTCAGAATCAAGAGATTGTTTTGCTCTGTCATCAATTTAGGGAGTGGTTCCACAACATTTCTAATATCTTCATCAGTAGATGAAGACTCTTTAAAGGCATTATTAATATCAAGGACCAAGGTGAATATTTCACCACCAGCAGATTTCACTGAGGGAATGGTAGAAAAAGACTCTTTCTGCTTTTATATCTAGCCAAAAGCTTCCCTGCTTTGTCCCCCGACTCAACATATCCTTGTCCTAAATAACCAAAGATCCACCTTCCATGACAAAATAGTATTGTATCTGTATTTCTGTATATGTTAATCTGTATAGGTTAATATTTTTGGCCATATCGCCCATCTCTAAGAGAGCCCCATCTGGTCGGAGTCTTGGTTATGATCTAAAGCGCATGTAAGTCTAGCTGTGCCTGAACATTGGGCACTTCACGCTGTCTTTTCCAAACATTTGGTGCTCATGACTCTTGCAAACTGTGGAGCACTTTCACACTTCTCTGTTTTGATGGATAGAAAGGGGAGAGGGGTATTTGTTATACATTCTGTAGTAATAGCTAACAATCACTTTTGTATTTATTCAAAATATAGTATTCATCTTAATTATTAATAACGTATCATTAATTACATTATAGTTCTATAATTTATAACAAGATATGAAGATAATATTTTATTGTTGTTGTTGTTGTTGTTGTCGTTATTATCATCATCATCATGACTAATACTATTAAAATTAAATGTAACTTTTATTAGACATTCATCAATGGCTAAAATCAAGATGATGGCCAAAACACTGTAACCTTGTGCAGTCATTTATATACAGTTCTTTGATTTTGTTCATGGCATTATCAGTGGTGACAGACTTCCTCTAACAATCCCCATGATTGAAGTGCTTCCCGTAAGCTTTGATCAATCTCAATCATCTCATCAGTGTGGTCTTGGGGAAAGTAGGAAGTCTGCAGACATCTACTGCACAATGTCCAGTCTACAATGAATATAAAACTTTGTAAAGCTCCTCGTCAATTTTCACTTTGTGCTCTTCAGATTTCACTGAAGTGCTTGTGTCTTGGCATCACATACCTCAGATCTAGTGTTTTGATCAAATCTCGAAATCCCTTCTTTTCTACAGTGTAAACTGGTGCCATGTCTTTATAGATATGCATTGTAATGGCCGGTTTTATTTCTTGGCATGTCCTCGAATGTTTCTCAAAAGGACTGACTCTGGTAAAAGATTCTACCGAGTTAGTTTGAATCTGAGGTGATTCTTTTGTTTTGCTTTTGGCATCAGAGTTTGATTGATTGATTGATTGATGTAGAGTGCATTTTTTGGCTTTTTATAATATTCTTTAGCGAGCTTGAATTTGAGGTGGTAAAACAGGTTGCTTGTACTACTAGCGTTAGTTATTACGATTGTGCAACACAGTTTGCTGATCACATCTTTTTGCTCTTTGCTTTTAAAAATCCAAACTATGTACAAATCACAGATCACCTCCTTTTAAAAACAAGGTCCTCCGCCTGGGATAGACTCATTTGTGGGTCCTCCCGTTCCCATCTTTCTTTCGCCATATTTCTTTCTCACTCAGTCTCACGTGCAGGTGAAGTGCTGCACTCTGTTAGCCATGGCCAAGTCATGCATATGGATATTAACATACCGCTAATTACACAGGATAGAAAAATCTATACCGGTTGACACTTTACACCATTGCTATGTATATATATCGCCATACCACCCAGCCCAAGTACAATTTCAACCTGTTCACTGCCTGGATTTCTCTGCAATTTTAGCTAACCTTACTCCACCATAGTTGTGGAATGCCTTTAGTGATGTGGCGACTCTCAATTGTTTACTTACTCAGTCAGGACTTTTTAATTCTCATTTTATAACCATGTCATCGAGCACACAACAGTATGAAATTTCATGGTTCAGCATTGAAAAGTATCCTTGGAAACGTGCCCATAGAGCCGTGGTGCTCGTGGGAGATGCTGGTTCGATCTGGGCTTGCTTTGTATCTTGATACTATTCCCCTTCTCTCTCTGCTTTCATTAACAGTAACTTTAAAAGCCCCAACACCAAATAAGAATCATTGATTTGGTGTGGTGTGCGATTATACTCGATGCATAATATTTGGCTGAAAGAGTGGTGCAGTTTCTTCTCTGAGAAGCTTATTGTGTGTCCGGTAACATTTTCAGTCCAAACCTCTCCACAAGACTGTCTGACAGATGTTAAGGCTGGGGTCAGTGTGCCATGGAAACAGAAATAGGTAACATTCAGACATAGCATCATGGAGATGTTGGAAGCAGCCCTCCCATAAAATCTGCCTGAAGGCACTATTAGCAGACATAGCCATCCTTTTGGTTCGTTAAACACATCAGGAGAAGTATGCGTCACTCTGCAGAAAGGCAGCAACAATGTTGTTGAATGTCAGAACTGTCCATCTTTAAAATTCCATCCTGCTACTGCGTCATACCCTGCTTTAATAGCAAGTCTGTTTGATGCATTAAAGATTATGGCATTTCTCAGTGATGTCTGTCTCTGTGTTCAGCATTATGCTTAAATTGCACAGAGCATTTGCCGCAGTATAAAGCTAACCAGATAAGGCTGCAAGGAGACCATGTATCTGTTTATATTTAATTTGGAGGCCCTGAAGCATGGCTGTGGAGCGTAAAGACTGAGGCCAAGAGAGAGAAAGGGGGCAACATATGGGGGGCATATGGGGGCAATAAGTGCCTCCAAAGTCTAGACTGGGTTCAGGGATTAACAAGATGCTAATGCAGTTGAATTAATGGACTTAATGGGGTGCTGAACACAAACAATATTTAGTAAAAGATTAGGGGCAGTAACTATGAGAGAAGGGACATTGGTTGTTCTTCAGCCTGGTTTCATAAGTTACTATTCTTAAATTTTGGCAAAATTATTTTAATTTGTCTTGTACATATTTCAACAGTTTCCTGGTGAAATAAACAGTAAAAACAATGGCTTTTATTAACTTTCACACAAATGATGAGTAAAAGTACAGATTATCAGTTCATAAACACTTTTCGCTGTGTTCTTCACACAGTGCTAACTTATGACAACCAAGCACTTTTACTATAGTGCACAAATTATATGGCCATACATTTTAATATTTGCATTATGTAACTAACTACACTAACTACACGTTTGAGTCCTATCAGATTGCATAGTAGCCAATTGATAATGTTGCATTTGCTAAGCAAAAGACCGGTGTATGAGGCCAGAAGTCAACACATGCCGAAAGTATCATAGAAGCACCACAAAATAACGTGGTTGCTTTAGCAATTTAGTTTTTCATCTCATATATTTATTTTTATGACAATTATTGGTTCGGTTTAAGGCTTAGGGTATGGAGGTAGGTTTTATTTGTTTAAACTGATATAGCATTAACTTTTTGCAGAACATTTTAACTAACTTTTAGCGCTACACAGTTGAAATTTCACCTATGGAACTGCTGTGATACATGTAAGGAATAGGGTTGCAACTAACAATAATTTTTATATTCGACTAATCTAACGATTATTAGAACGATTATTCGACTATTCAGGCAATTATTGCAACGATTAATCATAGGCTCTTAACTGACTATTCAGCTTGTGCCCGACTTAAAAGGTTGTATTAAATGTGCTTACTAACAATAAAGAGGACAAAATCATCTTTTAAAAATACCTCTAAATGACATTCACTGAATTAAAGGGGAAAACTACTTGGATTTTTATTGTTTAATTAAAAATTTCACTGCAAAAAATCAAATTATTATGAGGTGTTTTTGTCTTGTTTTCCAATTAAAAAACAAGATACATTTCCTTGAAGCAACATATGAGATATTTAGACTTGCTTTAAGAGAATGTATCTTAAATAAGTGTATTTTGATAAGTGTTTTTTTTTTTTCTCTTGTTCCTACTTCTGCCAGTGCAGTAAAGAAAGAATATACTCCTATTCAATATAAATGCTCTAAAAGCAAGTCTAAATATATTTTATGTTGCCTCTCAGGTAAATGTGTCTTGTTAAGGATTTTTTGATATTTTAAAATATTAAAATTAATAAAAATGTATATTCAAATAAATTTTTCTTCTGCAGTATAGTTGCTAAATTAAATGTTTAAAAGAGTTTTAGATATTTATATTGGAAAACAAACCAAAAAAAAAATTGTTTTGCATTATATAATGGGCTAAGACTACACCCTCACTTTTTTGTTCACTTGATTTCGATCCATCTTTAACTCACAAAAAACAAACTCTTTCTTCTTTATAGAGCTGCGTATCGCCGATTTTCTTCACCATAAGATCCACACCGTGACACTCGCAGTGACGTGCGGTGATGTCTTAAAGAGGCTAGGCACTGAGTTATGAAAGCCAGATTACCTGATTTATTGTTTAAGCTAATAATACGTAATAACAGTGAACGTTACGCACAAGCGCAGCATATCAAGAAATGTACAAATCAGAATGTATATAGTGTACTCTCTCTCTCTCTCTCACACACACACACACACACACACAAAAGCGCGTAAACAGTGAACGTTACACACAAGCGCGGCATATCAAGAAATGTACAAATCAGGATGTATATAGTGTACTCTCTCTCTCTCTCGCTCTCTCTCTCACGCACACACACACACACACACACACACACAAAAGCGCGTAAACAGTGAACGTTACGCACAAGCTGCATATCAAGAAATGTACAAATCAGGATGTATATAGTGTACTCTCTCTCTTCTCACGCACACACACACACACACACACACACACACACACACACACACACACACACACACACACACACACACACACACACACACACACACACACACAAGCACAGCCACATAGCCAATCTTTTCTTACATACCAATCAGTTTGAAATGATCGGATAATTTTTGGGCCCTTTTGCTGTACTAGTCCATCTAAGGCTGGCGTAGACCTCCCTCTTGCAATTAACTCATATTTGGAATTAAAATCGAGCTTGGAAAAATTTCTTAATTCCGTGATTACAGCCGGTGCTGTCATTTTGATTTTGAATTTGGCGGGGATTAGGCATGTAGGCTACGCTAGCTGTGCGTAGCCTACATGCCTAATCCCCTGATGTAATGACGTCAGCTACGCAAATGTCCAGGAATATCTTGATTTTAATTGGTCCATGTCTGATACGTAACGGAGATGATTACGGGCATAACATATTTACGTCAAAAGGCACAGCAGATTTGTGCTTTTTGCCGTACGTGTTAAAGAATACAGGATCGAAGTGCGCATGCGCAACATGGGTTTTCCGCTTGTCGTCTGCAATGAATGGACCGTAAAAGCACTGCTTATTCTACCATTTGTTTTTAGTTGATTATGCGTAACTGCTACATTTGTCATCATAACGTCTAAACAGTTGGAATAACACACATATTGCATATATAAATCACAAGAATAAAAAGTAAAAATATAAATACAAGTTTATTATTTAATAAACATTTTATTTTTGAATTTTGGCAGGGTAGGCAGTGCCTAGTTTGCCTACCCAGACCGCACGTCAGTGGACACTCGTATTATAATTCACTATGTCGCAAGCAATCACTATTTCACACGACTCATGTAACGACTCTGACTGTACAGACGAAACCCAGTTTCAGAGTTTGTGCTTATTTATACAGCCGCTTCCTTATTATTTGAACTTTCATAAAGGATGCATTAAATACAGTATATAACAGCACAGTGTTTCCTTTTTAGACGCTCTGACAGGCAAGTTTTGCTCAAGCGGAACACCAGGCACTGCTCCGCTTTATTTCACGACGACACTGCTCCTGAAATTTACTTATTTAGCATTTTTGTATTATAATACTCTGCGATCTACATCACCTTAATCTGTTGGAAACTTTGGAGTGCGTCTGGAATGTGAGCTGTTCTTTCTTCCTCTCCTCAATCAAGTGCGAGTTGAAGTGATGCTCTCCCGTCTCATCATTAGCGTTTCAATAGATCTCATGTTGTTAAATGAAATCAGACGACTATTCGACAATGAAAATTTTTGTTGAAATTTTGTTTTTTTTATTGTCGATAATGTCGACTAATCGTTTAAGCCCTAGTGAGGAACCACAAATATAATTTTATAAAAATGTTGCCACAGTCACTTAATTTTTAATAAGATCAGGCTGTTCTTTACTGGTTTCCTATAATACTTTTATCTAGGATCTGTTTTTATTTTTAAGTGTTTCTTAGCTCTTCTCAGTTCAGAACCTGGAGGTAAGATGGCACATCTTTTGGGGTTTTGAGTCTTTACAGTTAGACAAAATATCAATCGGATAATGGGTCAGTCTGGAGGGCCTTTTCTTTGGCAATGGTAGAAGGCAGTAGAAGAGGTTGAGCTCTTTTATAGTCACTTCACTTTCAAAGGCAAAAAATTAAAGACTGCCACAGGGCACTGTAATACTGTAAAGAGTATTGAGTGGAGATCGTCTCTCTCCATCTCTTTCTCTCTTACTCCCTCAGTTTTTCATTCTCTTTCTCTGTGTGGGTGGTGAGCATACAAAAGTTCTTAGCTCAATAGCGATTTGTTCTTTCCAGTCAAAGCGAAAACAAAACCCTCATCCCTCTCTTATTGCTTTTATCTCACAACACTGTCATTCTTTCAGCAGACCTTTGCCCTCTGAAAAATGCCTGGTGATTCACAATTGTTCTTTCATTCCTGTTTGAGCCTTAAATCTGTTGATGCATTCTTCACAGATAATGCACAAGATGCCAGATAATCAGAAAGATCAAGACACGGAAATTTAGAATGACGAGCTTTACATGTATTGTTTCATATTGTTAGGAACTCTTCCATCATTTATTACATTATCCAGAAATGCATATGCTATTAAATGGCTAATTCAGAAATGATCAAAAATCTTTTCTGAAGTGACATTCAAGGCGTGCCATTAGGGCTATGCTCAAGTAGCTTTGTCTGCATCCTTTTGAAACTGGAAGTGAGAAATATTCACCTCTTGCTATGAGGCAGTTTGAGATGTAATTGTAAACTCTTTTAGCCCATCCTCCTCAAGTCAATTAACCTAGTTATAAGAGGTTATTTGACACCAGATGAAGTGTCAGGTGTCAGGGGCCTTTCTGATTAAAAGAGCCTGTTTTGTTACACTGTTTAAAATAATTTATTCTTATGAGCTGGGGGAAGATCAACCTGTCTGTCCAGTTTAGTCGTGAAATCAATCAGGGAGCCTTCTAGCTGGAAGTTGCTTGTTCCTAAATTGTTTTAAATTAAATTTTGAGGTTAATGATGATCATGGACAGATTTTGTAAAACTTAAAAGAAAGAGAAAAGTATGTTCAGCCCTTTACTATGCAAAATAAATATCACTATATACATTTCATACAATTAATTGGAGTGGAACAGCATTTCACATGTTTGTTAGACCTCAAGAATGAATTAATCATAACTTGTTTACAAGTAAACTTCAGAGGGTAAGCTACATTTAATGTACACTCAATTTAGGATTTAATCCTACATAAGGTGTTTGACTTCTTTTTGATGAAAGTTTGCCTATTTCATCATTTTTAGTTTAACATTTTACTCCACTGAAAGTCTTTCTTGTGACGTTCCACACTCCAGCTCAGTAGGTGGCGGTAATGAAACAGAAGCTGGATTGCCAACCTCCAATAAACATCACAAGAAGAAGAAACAATTTCTTGCTTGTGACAGCATGATGGATCATGAAAACTAAATAGTACTTTAATAAACCTCCATGGTGTTAATATCGGACTTGTTGTTGTTGTGTTCAGTCGATAGCTGTTGTCAGTGCCATCTTGTTAGGTACTCATCAATATAAAATTAGCTGGATAGCTAGCTGTTAGCTAGCGGCTACCAAGCCTTATTGCCATTTCCATGACAGCAGGGCTGTGTAGCCACTAACCTGCTAATATTTCCTAACTGGCTGATTTGACTGTTATTCAGTTTGCTAGCTGTGTGTATATCTTTGCCGAACTGCAGTTTTTTGTGACACCTACTTGATCCGATTGTCTTGATGTGGAACATAGGATTACTATAAAAAAATTACTCAAAAGTTTATCAACAATATCAAAAATAAAAAAAAAATCTATAAATATTGTTTTTATCACACAGCCCTATGAGTAAATCACCAAATTTAATGCTATGCCATTAAAAAATGTCTGTTTTTAGCCACTGGCTAGTAACTATTCAGATTTCACTCACCAGTAATTGAGTTGTGTAGTGGCAAGAAGATCTTTAGCACAGAGATCCTTTCACTTTGTCTCATGAGCATTTATTCAATAGAAATGTACCTTATTTGGCTGCAGTGGGTTCTGAGTTGTTGTGGATTTTGGTGTCGCCTTAGCCATTAAGCCATTATATGCCATAGTTACATTTACATGACATTTAATGACGTCAACTCTGAATATTCACCTTCCCAGTTTGCATAAAATCTTTATGAAGTTGCATTATGTTAATATGTTGTTAAAAGTCTGGCGATTAAAAACAAAAATGTACTAGTCAATGACAAGACTTTCTCCAATGTGTCCTTAGAGGTTTGATTCTTATTCTGTCTCCATATGCCTGATAATTTATGGATGTCTTTTCATCAGTTTCATAATGAAGGGCTTTCCTCACCCAGCCACACTTTTGTCCAACATGATCACACGGGAAGTCAAAAAGTTGTTACCAAATGTTCCAGCACTCTGACATCGACCCGAGTTACTGACAAGTGACATCACCCACACATTTTTTCATCAGTTCAAAGGTGTTTACCATTTTCTGTAGTGTGTTGCACCAGCAGTGTCAGAGACTTGGGTTCTCTTCCCTTGTTGAAGCCAGAAAGTTATCAAGTTTGCATAATTACATTTTTATTTCACAGTTTAGGGTTGGGGCTTGGGTTTGGGGGGTAGAGTTAATAAAAAATAAGCATTCCTCTTTTCTATATTACCTCTAAAAAAAACTCTCTTTACAACTCCCTTTTGGCACCCCCTTAGACCTTTTCCACCGACATAGTTCGGAGGCGGTTTCCTGGGCCCCAAAAGCTTGCTGGTCTCTATGCAGGAATTGATTACATCAGGGGCAGAGGGTGGCAGAGGTGGGACCAAGTCATTGTTTTCCAAGTCACAAGTAAGTCTCAAGTCATGGCATTAAAGTCCCGAGTCAAGTCCAAAGTCAAGGCAGGCAAGTCCCGAGTCAAGTCCTAAGTCAAGGCAGGCAAGTCCAAGTTAATTTACAAGTCCTCAACTTTTAGCTTCAAGTCTTAAACAAGTCATTAGTGTGCTTTGCCCAAATTAATGTCAAGTATTAATTACTATAGTAAATTTATACAAATTTTATCTAGAAGTTTCTAATTTATAATCAAATTTTATCTTCTTTTTTTAATCGATATCTACCTGTGAAGACTTGGATCTTATCTTTGGACACACATTAAGGCAAACCAAACTTTTACTCTAAAGACGCAGTGAAAGGACGCTGAACGTGCTGAACTGGTGAATGAAATCTGAAATATTACCAGGCAGTGGCTAATTGCAGACATTTAAGTTGCATATACGAGTTATATACTGTAAAGGGCTGCGAACAGAGTAAATGATTGGTTTTGTGATTTTTAGAACCATAACCAATATAATTAAATAAATATAGCTAAATGCATAACAGAGGACCAGCACGTCCGCAAAAGAATGAGTGTGTTTACATGCATGCTCTAATAAATGGCGTTCCTTTATCGAGGTCATACAACAGCGTAATAAAACACCGGGTAGATTTTGTCCATTACACCAATTGCTATAACACGTTAAATGCTACTGACCGCAGTAAAAAATAGTTTGCGGTTCGATATGCAGACTTTGATAGCCTGTAAATCTGCTATGTGCTGCCATAGACATGTATGTTACTGAACCATAGCTGACGTAAATTAGTTAACAACTTACCTCTGTCTGTGGATTTTCAGATGCCTCACAAAATTGGAAGTTGTCGACGAGGTGTCTGTAATTTTGGAACCACAGGTTCTACATGTTGCAATCCTTTTGTTGCCTTTAACGCTGTATACAATATATCCCAATTATATCACCTTTGGTATAATTTTTGCTCTGTCCTTGTCCTTAAATGCGCGCCGCGGTCTTCAAACTTGGTCCAGCTTTTGTGGAAGCTGATTGGTTGGTTGTCTGATTGGTTGAATATGGAGCGTTGAAATGCAGATTTGAAAATCAAATGAATCGTTTATTTGGGAAATTAATCGTTGATTTACTGCACATTTTTAATTATACAACTCTTATCTTTGGTTTTAAAAAGTATAAGTATTTCCAAGTCAGACGGCTGAAGTCCAAGTCAAGTTGCAAGTCATTGCTGTCTAAGTCGAGTCGCAAGTCTTTTTTGATTCTGTCGAGTCGCGAGTCATCAAGTTAGTGACTCGAGTCCGAGTCAAGTCCAAGTCACGTGACTCGAGTCCACACCTCTGGAGGGTGGTATAATGTTTTGTCACCAAAGTTTTACAAACAACAACACTAGCTACCGCCTGCAGCAAGTACTTCATCACTCTATAAGGACAATAAAAAAAAACAGGAAAAGCAGACGAAATGAGCACTCTACTTGCAAAGTGGTCTTCTGCTGAGATTCGAGATAAACTAGATTGCAAAGAATTAAAAAAAAGACTACGAGGACATACATCAAGAAATTATGCACTCTGGTGTTTGAGTCCTCTGCAACTTTTCTCAGTAGGTTATTACATTTGACAACTTTGTTAACTTTCCTTACACTCTTTTCATCTTAGTTTGTGCATTTTTTTTGTTCAGTAAGCAGATTTTTGACCAGCTACTAGCTAAATTACGAAGATTGCGACTATCTGTTAAGCAAACCAGTGGGATTCTCAATCAAGATGGAAATATCATATTATGTGCTATGGCAAAAATCCAAATATAACCATTTGCTACATCAATGTTAATAACAATTCCACTGTTACAGTTTATAGAACTTAGCAAGTTAAGCCACATGTAATTACGTTACTTGTTGTCTTGAGCATTGGTGTCATCTCTGGCAATCTTGTTGAGTAATGTAATAACGTTGACATGCATATGTCCTCAAAAATAGAAGTAAAAACTCTACACAAACACTGTTACACCCCATGTTTGATTTTGGGCAGGTGAGATAAAACTCACGTAAAACTTCCACGTATTCAACGTTCGGGTTTCAAGTCACAGGTGCCGCCGGTATGCGATAGGCTCCTGATTGCCCTAGCCGTGAACCAGCCGAGCACAGGCTCTGCACGAGAACCATCGCAATTTTGGTGGAAAAGGGCTATCAGTGAACATTTCACCCAGAAACTGGACAAAAGACTTCCTAGTTTGGCCACCGGGGGCAGTGGTTACTATTTTGGTAGGCATAGAGTTTAACTGAAGAACTTTTGACCTACTTCAAATACTATGCTCTGTTTAGTTCCTATTTAGCTGAAAATGTATTTTTGTTATTGAAGGTGTTGGCTGAATTAGATTTATGTAATTCCCCACCCTTGTTGGCTAGTTTGCCATTGATGTTTGTTAGAGTGGTTTAGGCTCTGTGAATCCTGGTGTCATCACTGTCTCTGTAGATCATTACTAAGGAAATTCCAGACCATCTCAGTGAGTCTGAAATGGGTCCGCTGGTGATGTCATTGCTCTAGAGACACAGGGCTTTGTTGTCATTTTGTCCTCTGCATGCTTGCGTAATCTACGGATGGGTTTGTCTTGTTAGAGGAGCAGCTCACCCAGACAAATAAAGCTCCATACTCTTTGTAATACCACACCACGAGATTTACCGGTTTGATGACATTATATACTGCTGCTATTGTAAGGTCCTCTTTGTTCTTATTAAATCACCTTTTTAATGTATTTTAATGGAAATTAACGGATTAATGTTGCTTTCCTAGATGTTACTCTTATGCTGTTGTGACATGACCTAATTTTAAAGTGAGTGATTTAGATCTTGCAGAGTTTTGTGGGGGAGTATGCCATCGGGGATGTTTGAACAGCAGTAGACAGATACCTCTGCAGCTGGGACCCTCTCCCATGACTGTAATTTACAGCAGCATAGAGGTCGAAAAAAGGCTCCTTCACAGGACTGGCAAAACTAGACTTGCGTGTTACTGTATTTAAAGATCACAGCAGCTGCTTGTCCTCATCCTTCTGATCAGAGGCGCCTGCAGGATTTTATCTCAGAGTTTGCATAGAAACTTGATTTTGGTTATTGTTGCAAAAACACCAGTAAAGTGTTCTATTTTTTGACATTCAGAGAAGCATTTTATGTGTTGCATTCATGCAACTATTGGCTAAACGATTTCTAAAAATGTTGAGGCGATTCAGACCGAACGTTCTTGCACAAAAAAAGCAAGACACAGCCCAACAAATAGAGTGGAACGTAGTTGTCTTGAGACAAGTTTTTAATAGTTGATGCTCTTTTTACCATATCAAAATAACTTTGAAAAAACACTGCACAAGATGCTGAAAAAACAGCAAGACGTGGCGCAACGTTCAACTTCAAAAGAGGTCCATCAAGCTTTTAGGAAAACAATTTAAAAGGATAATTTGGTGTGAACGGCCCTGTATTTGCATGAAAAAGCACAATTTGAAGTTTTTCAAATTAACCTCTCATAAAGGTAGACTTTTATTGCAATTCATTGAAGATAAATATCCACTTTATCTAACGTTATTTTTCTCTTGTGTTCTAAGTGTCCCAAAAATGTTTTACTGAGTGAGAAACCGCTCCAGCTGATTCAGTGGGATAGTTGTCCAAACGAATCGGACTGAATCATATATGGATTCAAACTGTTTTTCTACCTGTTAGGGCAATTCACTGAAAATAACCGACTTACAAGAATGCCCAATTCGAGATTGTATCATCGATAGTTCTGATTCTACACAACAGACAGAAATACGGGACACACGTCATGATTGCTGAAATATTGTCTACGAAAAGTTTTCTGGCAAGTTGGTGTGCTCATGGTACGCACAGTGCATACAGTCGAACAACTGCAGGTGCTACTGCTCCTGATATTGCTCATCTTACTATCGAGGAAGGGGTGAGGGGGTAAACACCTACCCAAACAATAGCAGTACTCCAAAGCACATCTCAGGGAGGCAAAAATAGCCTCCTGAGCCGTGGCTTTCCTGCTGCTCACTGTGATGTTTCCCACATTAATGTCTCCAGGGGCGTGATGTCACTTCCCCAGCATTGATCGTTTTGTTGCTGGTCAGGGTGGATGTCCTCCAGCTGCAGCCTGTCCCGGGGGGTTTGCTGTCAGTCACTCTGCCTTAAGTCACTCTGTCACATAAAATCAATATGTTATTTGTCAGAAATGTTTACGTTAATGTTGAGAACGAAGTGATTGTATTGAGAAAGAGGTGATTGTATCTTTCATTTAGCTAAAAAAACAATTCACCCTTTTGGATTTGTTAAAACATTAGACTTTTTGCTACTACTAGTCAGTGAGACGTAAACTCAAAACTTTATTGTAGCTTTGTAATTGTATCTCTTCGTCATTGAGTGTTTGCACTTACATTTTTGAATGCAGTAAAATTATCCATTGCCTGTAGAGGCCATAATTTCTATTAAGACAATTTGCTGCCATTGTTTCATTTTGCACTGTGACATGGCGAACTTTAACGTTTGGAATATTGACGGATGATGGTCATTTTAACATAAAAGTCAAGTAAAATAACCATTTAAATCTATGCCAGCAGGGATGATTCTAGGATTTATATCTGATGTGCACATTTAATGCATTCTGTTGCATAGATAGTGATTTATTTTTAATTTTTTTATACAGTTTTAAAAATCATTCAAGATAGCCAGCTTATATACATTCAGAATATTGTCATTTTCTTATAAGAAAAAAAAAAGAAGAAAATTCTCTCATTATTCACTTACCCTGATGCCATCCCAGATGTGTATGTCTGTCTTTCTTCAGCAGAACACAAATTAAGATTTTTAGAAGAAGATATATCTCTGTCCTTGCACAGGTGTCAGCACTTTAATGGTCCAAAAGTCATATTTAGGCAGCATAAAAGTGATTCACACAACTCCAGTCGATCAATGAATGTCTTCTGAAGCAAATCAATGCATTTGTGTAAAAAAATAAATAGATTAAAACGTTAACTTTTAAAAAGCGCTTGCTGCCAGAGCTGATGCAAAGCATGACGTAAGCGTTTCGGCGAGTTCACGTGAAAATTCGGAAGCATTTCAAACTGCATCAGAGCCCTGGATGGAAGCGCCGATTTTAAGTAAAACATTTTTTATTATCAACTTGTTTCTTACATATACCTATCAATTCGCTTCAGAAGTCATTCATTGATCGACTGGAGTCGCATGGATTACTTTTTTGCTGCCTAAATGTGACTTTAGAACTGTCAAAGTGCTGGCACCCGTGTACTGGCATTATAAGGACCTGACAGAGCGGTATCTTCTACAAATCTTCATTTGTGTTATGCTGAACAAAGCGTATACAGTTGAAGACAAAATTATTAGCACCCTATGAAATATTTAGTTATTTTTAAAAGTGCTGTTAAATGGAGCAAAGATTTTTTTCAACATAGAATTTCTGCAACTTAGAGTGTTTTTAATAAAAATAGAAACAAATAAAAAAATCTACAGGTCAAAATTATTAGCCCTCTGATGTTAATAGTCAATAGTGTATCCCTTTTGCTTGATAACAGCCTTTAGTCGTTTGTTGTAGTTCTCAAGTTTTAGGCATTTCTCCTGAGGAGTCGGAGCCCATTCTTCCTTAGCAAATCTCTCAAGCTCCTCCAGATTTGTTGGTCTCCTGGCATGGACTCTAGTCTTCAGTGTGGTCCACAGATTTTCTATGGGATTCAAGTCTGGACTTTGTGCAGGCCAGTCAAGGACGTTCACTTTGCTCGTTTGGAGGTAGTTCTTCACCAGAAGTCAGGTATGCTTTGGGTCATTAATATGCTGGAAGACAAAATGTCGACCCAAACCAAGTTTTGTTGCAGATTGCCTGAGGTTGTCTTTCAAAATCTTCCCGAAGTCTTCCTTTTTCATCATTCCTTCGACCCTGAAAAGATTCCCAGTTCCAGACGCACTGAAACATCCCCACAGGATTATACTCCCACCGCCATGTTTCACTGTGGGAACAGTGTTCTTTGGGTTGAGCGCCTTTCCCTTCTTTCTCCAAACATAGGCAACTGTGCTCAAACTATGGCCAAAGAGCTCTAGTTTTGTCTCTTCTGACCAAAAGACACGTTTCCAGTATGCATAATTTTTCTCTAGGTTGTCCTTGGCAAACTTCAGTCTAGCGTGGAGGTGTCTCTTCTTCAGAAGTTGAGTTTTTCTTGGTCTGCAACCTCAGTCCATTCCTGTGCAGGGCTCTAGTGACGGTCTTTGTTGAGACATCAATACCAGACTTGGCTAAATCATTCACTAGTGTCTTGGCAGTTGTTCTTTGGTTTTTAGAAACCTCTCTCACCAGTTTTCTTTCCAAGGTTTTTGAAATCTTTTGCTTCCTGCCTCTGCCAGTCTTGTTCTCCACTGTGTGGGTCTCTTCAAACTTCTTGATAATACTTCTCACGATAGTTCTTGACACCTGAAAACACTTTGATAAACGTGTATATCATTCTCCTGCTTTGTTAGCATTAACAAATCTTTTTCTCAAGTCTAAGCAAATTTCTTTTGTCTTTGCATGATGACAGTTTTATATTACTTCACTAGTTGTTTTGCAAGATACTAATCCTCAGTTTGAAGTGCAACTTAAAGGCTTGGGGGATTAATTAGGTTAATTAGGCAAGTTATGTTAATTAGGCACGTCATTGTATAACAGTGGTTGGTTCCATAGCCAATCAAACAGATCATTTCTTAAGGGGGCTATTAATATTGACCTTAGCAAATTTTTTTTTTTATAATTATTTTATTCCAGGCAAATTGAAATAAATAAGGCTTTCTCCAGAGGAAAAATACAATAAGAAATACTGTGTTAAAATCCCCTTGTTCTGTTAAACATCACTTGGGAAATATTTGAAAAAGATGTCTATATACTGAAAATATAAAACAAATACTGTATGACAGACCATGATGGAAGTCAGTCCATCAGAGTGATGGATAATGGATTATTTGTAGCACAACCTATGATTATGCTTTACAATAACAAAGAGCAAAAGAACAATACATGTATTCAGTGTAGTTGACTTTCTGCACAAAACACTTAAAATCAGAAGTCAAGGCTACCAAAAAAGTGAAACTGCATATCTGTTAGTTTATAAAGAACACTACCAAAAATCATTATCATATGCCATACAATTTGTCATATAGGTTAATTTATTTCTATGATTATCTTCTAAGATTTTTCATGTCACAGAATTGTTCTGTCAGAAATATTGCCAGACGGCAGCTATGTTTTTAGGTAAATGTAATTCTCTTCTATAGTGAGATGCCTCTTTCAGCAAGCGCTCTAGATATGGGAATAACACGGGTTACTTATGCCAGTGTTGCCCACTTGGGACAAAATGTATTGTAGTTTTGAATTACCTCTTTGCAAGCTGAAGATAAACCTCACCGACAAAGCATGGTCACCATTTGGATGGGATTGGCTTCGTGTTAATATTTTCACTGGACATTGTGTCAATTAATGTTAGAATTTGTCGGACATTGGGACGTTTTAAAACGTGACGTGGGAATTTAAATGAGTTTGAAACAGTCTTTTTTTTTCCTAGTTTTTTTTTCACTAGAATTTCCCCTTTGCCTAGTTTAAATGTCATAAAATAAGTATGCATATACATCTCTTGTACATTTAAAAAGTATATTCTATTTATAATTATTATTATTATATTCAAATGCGGTATAACTGTTTTAGGACAAATTATGATTTGTTTTTTCTGGTGAAATTCTCATGATGGGGATAGTAGACACTGTTTTGACGTAAGCTGCCCTCAAAAATGTTAAAACGATGCTGTAATGTTATTCATTAATTATTACTGCCTAGCTGGCATTTGTTTTGTCCGGCTATCAGTGTTGTTGAACATGCAACATTTGTTGGATCAGGCAGCAGAGGTTTGTGTGGAAGCATCAGGCAGGGTATGGCATGCTGCAGTTACACATTTTTCATACCCGTTTTAATTTATACAGAATGGTGGAAGTGCAACATTGCCCATTCTTTCCACAGTTGGGCCAGCTGCAACTGCCCATACACCTACCTTTCCAAGCAAAACAGAAACAGATTAGCTAAGCCTGTATTTCGGGGTTGCCTCTACTCACAATAGTGGAGCTTACTGGCTCAATTGCCATTGAATGTGTTGCATCAATAAGAGGCACTCTTCCCATCTGGCCCCTGTTTAGAAAGGAAGAGGAAAATCAATGGCACTTTCCTTCAGGAACGTCCTCTTGTATTAGGTCACCATCTGCCAGTTCCAGACCCTGCTTCGGTGTTAGTGGAGTAATTATTCTCTTCTGCTGCACCTCGCAAGTCTGTGATAACACAGCCGGCATGCGTCGACCCAGATCTGAACACGATTTATGTAGATGAACTGCTTAATATGTCTGACCTTATTTCAGATTGTCTTTCTGCAACCTGTATCATTGGAACATTCAGATCATTAATATGTAGGTTTTTTGTTATTGATTCTGTTGAAGGAACTGAAGGTCTTGCAGCCTGACACCAGTACATGGTTTAACTATGCCATTTTTCTACCGTTTAGCTATGGCATTTGTGAAATTAAGCATATAACCACAGGTGAGACGTTTGCCCCTTATTACTATAGTTAGGGTAATGTAAATATTTCTATACAACAAAATATGTTATGAAAGTTGCTTGAACACATTTGTATATTATAACTACAACTGACATATCTGTAATAAAAATTTCGACTTCAAGAAGACTCCTCATTCCCATAACATATTTAGTATGAATCATTAAACATTTCTGTCAAAATATCACATTTACTACTTGATATAGTTTTTTGTTTCAATAATTTTTTTGTATTGATTCGTAGATATATAACAAAAAAAAACCATAACATGTACATTGAATCAACATTTAATCCCCACTATTACGCCTCCCAATCACCAACCCCACCCTGACCCCCAACGAACACCCCTGTGGTCACAAGAATACACACACACAAAACAGAAAATATAATAATCAAAAAGTCCCCCCAAAATGCTAAATAACTGCCCCATACGAGGGTACTCCAGCCGACTTCCATCCCCTTAAAATAATCTGCCTGCCTATCATAACGCTTTTTTTACATGTTTACCCCCATATTGATGTCCGCCCCATCGCCAAAAATACAGAGTCTGGGGCAAAATGAAATTCGAGTGCTCAATATGTCACATATACAACTCTGAACCAAAATTCTTGGATCTTAACACACCACCAAAAAACATTTTCTGATTTGCATCACCAGCAGGTGGGTGTGTCTTTTAAGACCAAGCCTATACAATCTAGAGGGTGTCCAATAGAATCTATGTATAATCTTGAATTGCATGCATAAGGCACACCCTTGCATCTCTAGATACAACTTGACATTTTTTTGAATCCTAGACCACACTCCTTCCTCCAATACCAAGTTTAAATATTTCTCCCATAATCTCTTTTTAGAAGTTAAAGCTCTGTCCCCAGACTCTGAATTAGCAACAAAGTGTTGTAATTTAACTTCTCTGATTAGTTTGTTAGAAAGGTTTGCAATGGCAAAATAGGGGCAAGAACATCCTGTTCAATACAAAACCAGGGAGGGGTTCAGGTGGAAGCGACCAATGAGCCAAATGTCTGAGACCACATGCATAATAATAAAACAAAATCTAGGTTTGGCCTATTGGGCTATTAGCCCTTGTCAATAGGCCTATGTAATTTATTGAAATGTAATCTAGGACACTTACCATTCAAATTGAAGGACGTCGCTATGCTATCAAATTGCTTGAAATATGAGAGGGGGACATCTACAGGGAGAGATTGTAGCAGGTAGTTACATTTTGATATAGTTGGTTTTCATGCAGTTATTTTTGTGTAATATGATAATAATAATAATACTAATAATATTTATTATTGTAAAGCAGTAGCATATTTATTTACTAATATCATATACTAATTTACACTTGCTTGCGGCATAGCTATGTCATCCGGTTAAACCCAAAATCCTATATTTTGGTGAAACATTTATTTTGGCGAAACACTGAAGGAAGACGTTTGCTGTTGAATTTGGCCTATTACTGCAGATAAATGCTCTCATTTACTCTTCTGTCCACAAAAACCTGGTGTTATGGGGTTATTTTTTATTTGGATAGTAACTTTTAGCTGCAAAACATTTGGAACAACAAAAATATGCAATTAGTGAATCTAGAGCACTGCAAATATAACACGCTCGGCTCATTAGCCTCACGTGTGCTTTGAGTATGTATAATAATATAGGGAACCGAGCTGCGCTCATACAGTAAGCACAGCGAGCGGTATTTATTTAATTACGTTTCAGCTCTACCGGTTTGATAATCACACTACGTCATATTGCAATTTAGATTTTATTTTGAGTAATTGTTCAGCCCTAATTTTAAATATAAAATTCTTGGTAGAATTCAAATGGTTTACACAGGTTTTGTTGTCTGTGCCATCAAATAAATTGCGCTGCACTATACAATGGGCCGCACAGAGTATTTGTCTTTGCCGCACGTTTCAGTTACTAAACACATTTAGTGCTTATATAAAAATGCCGAATGCAAATTGAAGATAAATTGTTCTATGGAGGGAGAAATCACATAAAATATTATGAAGTGCATTTTATTGAAATTATTTCAACACCAATAACATAGTAATGATTCATGAATGAATGACAGTAATACATTTCAGAGTAGAGTGATTGAAATTATTTTACTAAATTTCTTTTAGTTGCGTTATACATCAACAACAGTGATCTGATGACAAAATAAGGTGATGAAGTGGCAAAATGTTGGTATCGGCCTATAGTTTTTTGTTAAAATTGGTATCGTATTGGCTAGAAATTGTAATATTGGTGCATTCCTAGTTATTAAATTTTTGTTTTTGCCTGCAACCAGCAAGTAAAAATGCAATAGAAAGTTGTATTGTTTATTTATTGTCTTTAGGGAAACATGTGCACACACACACACACACACACACACACACACACACACACACACACACAGACTCCAAGCAAAAGCACTGCGAAATGACAGGGTCATGCACATGCCTCCGTTTGTTGCTTCAAGCCTATATGCATTACAAAGGTGAGGGACCTGCTAGCAGATGCCTGTGCTTTCAGTGTGACAAGTTGCTGGGTTTATTCAGTCATGCTGCTTTTCTTAAGGGTAAATAATGGAATGTGAAGAAAAAGCCTACATTAATCCACCTCATCTGTAGTTTGAGATTCAGGCAGACTGATTGGTGCAACTCACTGCTGATGTTTTGCTGTAGAGCAGACTCCCTTGGCATTAGAATATAGAATTTCTATTTCAGCCATTTAATGTCAACAAGCTGCCACTGAGAGAGATGTGAGTGCAGAAAGCACATACACACATGGAAGAGAGTGCTCAGGTGTTCTGTCGTTGCCATGGTGCTACCTTAGGCTAGGTCGTTTGAGAGCTGGGCAAATTAACCCCTGTGGATATGACTGTTTGCAGGCGGCAGTGGTTCTAGTTCATCCCACGACTGGGAATTGTGCCAAACACTACAGTCCTTCTTTCATCTCTCCTTTTACTTCTCATCACTTGTTTTAGCTCTAACTAATTTAATTTAGTTTACTTGGAGGTTCCATGTAGTGGTCACTTTATGATTTGGCATTGAAATGGCATCTCAGTCTTGAAAGAGATCCAGTGATATGACAATGTTATCACTGTATCACAATTTCCCACAAACGCTTTAACAATATGTAAGTTGTGTGCCAAGAATCTGCTGCAATTGTTTATGGGCAGGAGGTCATAGGAGGAAGCCAGGCATTTGAATGGCATATTTGGGGACATTGAGGTTTTTGCCATTTTGAGGCTATTTAATGAGTATTTATGAAGTAAAGGAGGTGCGATAAAGTAATAGGTTTCTGACATAGGTAATGTCATTTTTCTATGGTCTCTGATTGAATGTGTATAATGCATCTTCAGTACAGTATACATTTTCTTAAAGACCCAGGGTTGTTTAAGCTTAGTTTTCTTTCCTGTGTTGACAAATGTCAAGTTAGGGGAGGTCGTGTAAATGGGCTTGTCCTTTTTATAATTAAATTATTATTTTTTTTTAAAAAAAGGCCACTAGCCTTGAGTCTACTCCATAGCCTGGCAAAATCACACTTGAAAGCTTGTACCTTAGACAAATGCGACGAAGACTCTTTCAAAATGAATAAATTCAGTTGGGACTGGTCAATGCATTAGGTAAGCCTGACCCTTCCCTACTTAACCTACTGCACAGTTTTCACTCTGGGATCTAAACCACACCCAATTGTTCAGTACTTACTGTAAGATCAGTCAGTATTCAGCATACCTGAGATTTGTGTGGTCTTAACATGTAGAAGCGAGGATCTTGTGACATCCAGGCTATTAAACCATATATTCCCCATATTGGGGAAGATCAATTCACTGCAGCAAAAAGGCCATCAATGAAGACTACCCTGTATAAAGGTCAGCAGGTAGCCATCCCTTTTGTCTAGTGAGCTCTCACTTGCCCTTGCAATAATTGTCTTTAAACAGGACACACACAAAGAGCTGTTTAGATTGTCTGAGGCTTCCAGTAATGAAATTCTGGAATATTCACCTCTGATCAGTGGAATCCTATTTAAAGAACCTTAAGTCCAAATGCTGGAATCAGTAGAAATGTCACCTTGGCAAAATCCTGCATAAGCCTGAAGCATGCAGGATTCATAGAGAGCGCAGATATCCCTCAAACGTGCTTTACAGTTGTCAAATGAAGCAACAGTGCTGTCTTGTACAAGACGGCCTTAAATATCTGCTCTGTCCAGTGGTTCAAATGGGGTTTAACGAAGAACCAAGATAAACTCCATGACTGATAATGGGTTTAGAAACTGGACACAGACGCAAACACTCTTCACGTATCTCAAATCAAATCCCTTCATTGTCACTCAGCCATATACACAAGTGGATTAAAGTCTTGGGTGCAGTTCCAAGCAACATAGCAGTATGACAATTACAATAAACATCTGATTTACACACAACACAGTTTACACATCTAGTTACACAACACAATATACAATATACACCTAATAATATACAATAAACAGTATACACAAAATAAGAAGACTGTATACAATATACAGGTCATCTAGGCACTAAAAGGCGTGCGCCTACATTTTTGTATCAAAGCCACATGACATGCTGTTATTGCTGCTAGGTAGACATTTGTAGTAGGGAATGCCCTGCCTTGCTTTACAATCTCTTAACCCTTTAGCTGTGAGGGTGTTTTTAAAGATTTCCTGTTTCAGTAGCATCCCCAAAATTAAAGGCTTATAACTCGGCAAAAAAACAAGGAGAGGGTCAAGTGTTTGGTATCACTGTAACGAAAACTTGAAGTTTACATACACCTTAGCCAAATACATTTAAACTCAGATCAGTTAGGATCACTACTTTAAGAATGTGAAATGTCAGAGTAATGGTAGAGAGAATTATTTATTTCAGCTTTTATTTCTTTCTTCACATTACCAGTGGGTCAGATGTTTACATACACTTTGTTAGTATTTGGTAGCATTGACTTTACATTGTTTAACTTGGTCAAATATTTTGGGTAGCCTTTTGTGAAGTGCACCAGTCCCTCCTGCAGCTAAGCACCCCCACAATATGATACTGCCACCCCCGTGCTTCACAGATGGGATGATGTTCTTCGGCTTGCAAGCCTCACCCTTTTTCCTCCAAACATAACGATGGTCATTATGGCCAAACATTTCAATTTTTGTTTCATCAGACCAGAGGACATTTCATCAAAAACTAAGATCCTTGTCCCCTTGTACACTTGCAAACTATTGTCTGGCTTTTTTATGGCAGTTTGGAGCAGTGGCTTCTTCCTTGCTGTGCAGTCGATATAGATACTTGTCTACCTGATTCCTCCAGCATCTTCACAAGGCCCTTTGCTGTTTTTCTGGGATTGATTTGCACTTTTCGCACCAAACTACGTTCATCTCTAGGAGGCAAAATGCGTCTCCTTCCTTAGCGGTATGATGGCTGCCTGGTCCCATGGTGTTTATACTTGTATACTATTGTTGAATGTGGTACCTTTTAGGCATTTGGAAATTGCTCAGCCTAAGAAACTGCTGGAAAAAAAGGAACCAAAAATTTACTTTTAGAAAAAAAAAAATAATAATTCTGCTATGACCTTACAGTATCTCACAAAAGTGAGTACACCCCTCACATTTTTGTAAATATTTGATTATATCTTTTCATGTGACAACACTGAAGAAATGACACTTTGCTACAATGTAAAGTAGTGAATGTACAGCTTGTATAACAGTGCAAATTTGCTGTCCCCTCAAAATAACTCAACAAACAGCCATTAATGTTTAAACCGCTGGCAACAAAAGGGAGTACACCCCAAGTGAAAATTTCCAAATTGGGCCCAAAGTGTCATGTTAGAGACATTGTGCTCCTCCACCTTCCGTTCTAGGATGCTCAATTGGGTTTAGGTCTGGAGACATGCTTGGCCAGTCCATCACCTTCACCCTCAGCTTCTTTAGCAAGGCAGTGGTCGCCCTGCGACCCAGTCTCCAAAGGGAGGGGATCATGCTCTGCTTCAGTATGTCACAGTACATGTTGGCATTTATGGTTCCCTCAATGAACTGTAGCTCCCCAGTGCCGACAGCACTCATGCAGCCCCAGACCATGACACTCCCACCACCATGCTTGACTGTAGGCAAGACACACTTGTCTTTGTACTCCTTACCTGGTTTCCGCCAAACAGCTTGACACCATCTGAACCAAATAAGTCAGACCACAGGACATGGTTCCAGTAATCAATGTCCTTAGTCTGCTTGTCTTCAGCAAACTGTTTGCGGGCTTTCTTGTGCATCATCTTTAGAAGAGGCTTCCTTCTGGGACGACAGCCATGCAGACCAATTTGATGCAGTGTGCAGCGTATGGTCTGAGCACTGACAGGCTGACCCGCCCACCCCTTCAACCTTTGCAGCAATGCTGGCAGCACTCATGCGTCTATTTCCCAAAGACAACCTCTGGATATGATGCTGAGCATGTGCACTCAACTTCTTTGGTCGGCCATGGCGAGGCCTGTTCTGAGTGGAACCTGTCCAGTTAAACCGCTGTATGGTCTTGGCCACCATGCTGCAGCTCAGTGTCAGGGTCTTGGCAATCTTCTTATAGCCTAGGCCATCTTTATGTAGAGCAACAATTCTTTTTTCAGATCCTCAGAGAGTTCTTTGCCATGAGGTGCCATGTTGAACTTCCAGTGACCAGTTTGAGGAAGTGTGAGAGCGATGACACCAAATTGAACACACCTGAGACCTTGTAACACTAACGAATCACATGACACCGGGGAGGGAAAATAGCTAGTTGGGCCCAATTTGTACATTTTTACTCCCTTTTTTTGCCAGCGATTTAGACATTAATGGCTGTATGTTGAGTTATTTTGAGGGGACAGCAAATTTACGCTTATACAAGCTGTACACTCACTACTTTACATTGTAGCAAAGTGTCATTTCTTCAGTGTTGTCACATGAAAAGATATAATAAAATATTTACAAAAATGTGAGGGGTGTACTCACTTTTGTGAGATACTGTGTGTGTATGTGTGTATATATATATTGTCTTGTGGTAAATAAGGCAGCTCCAACAAACTGCTTGTGTTTTCTCCCAATCATGTCAACTTTATGTGAGAAAACTATTGTGTTGATACGATTAAGCAATCAAAAGAGGCCACACCACTTCTAAGCCACTTACCATATTTTTGCCTGTGAGTAGTACTATAGGGAGGTTGTATTCTTCTCTTTGAGAGCTTTCCAAACAACATGATATATTTGATTAGTTTGTTTTTACTGATTGAAATAAATATGTATATTGGCATTTGCTATAACATGTAGGTGAAAAAGTGTAAATTACTCCATGTGTGCAAATCAAATTCAATCATTTTGTCTTTCCATGAGATTGCATCTTATTTGAACGGTTGATGAGTTCTGTGTGATTATGCAGTAACCTGCATGTAACTAGTATTAGTATGAACCACCTTTTTATCATGTGAGCTGGATGAAACATAGACTTGTCGGTTAGAAATATACTCATGGCTCGAAATACAAAGTAAAGGACCAAATCTGTAAAAATAAATAAATAATAAAACCGTAAAATAAAGGAAGCTTGGGTCTGCTGGATTAAAATAGTCAATTAGGGATGGGAATCATAAGGAACAGTTCAGATTTTGATTTCTCTTAACGATTCCATTATTTCCATAGTTTGATCCAAACCGCCATATTAGCCAAGTTGATTAAATATTTTAAATGTATTAAATAAAAAAAACTTTTTACAAATATTGAAAGCCTGTTTCCAACAGATTTTCACTAAATAAACACAACGAATAATGAGATTTGATAATTCTCAACGACGATATAAACTTTTAATGATACATAGTAGCTTAATAAAAAAAAAAAGAAGCATAATTTACCTTTATTTTTACTAAATCATTTTTGATTGTGTAAAGGTGTGCAAAAACTACTTCTCTCACTTATTCTTTTGGCTATTTTGTAAAGACCTACAGAGCTAAAATATTCTTCTAAAAATCTTAATTTGAGTTCTGCCGAAGAAAAAAAGTCATACACATCTGGGATGGCATGAGAGTAAATGATGAGAGAATTTTCATTTTTGGGTGAACTATCCCTTTAAGGCTTAATGATCCTCTGCAACTACAACACTATAAGAATGCATAGAATGACCACTAGACTGGTGAGATATTGCAGGACACTTATTTCATTATTATCTTTCAGGGAATAGGACAATTTTCTGCATACCTTTCCATGAATAAGTTGCTTGAAGCACCTTTAAAGGGCAATATTTACCCCCAAGGACAATGTTTTCCTTTTATGGCAAATCATTCTTTTAAATCAAATACTTACTACTACAATAAATTAGAATAAGATAGTGTATGCTGTTACCAATGAAAATTATATAAACATCAACTAATATTTGTAAAGCTGGGTGTAAGAGAACTTCTCACAAGGCAGTTCAGGTCAGTCACTTTTTAATATTTCCACAATATGATACAGACAGCTTCAACGTGATCTCTCTCTATATATATATATACATACACAATACAGCACTGAGCCTTCAGCTCCACACATAATCTCTCTGTCTCTCTCTCTCTCTCTCCCATGGAGGCCCTCTGGCTGCTTTTTAATGCCGCTCTCCCCGTGCTCACTGAAATTAGAGACAGGTGTTAGACATAATTTAGCTCAGGTGTAAGCGCCCTTACCGCTTTTCTCTCCCGGATGGGCGCTTGACCACGCCCCCGCTGCACATACCCCCACCGCCCGACTCAGGCCGGGGCGTCATCCGGCCTGTCTACCACTCCCCCCCCACTTTGTGTGGAGCGTCACTGCGCTCGTGTTGAAATGCAGGTCTCAAGCAGTGTTAACCTGCAGTGAGTGACAGCAGTCATTGTAATGTGAGATTGTCGCGTTGCTCGATTTCTGTGTACAATTTATTAAAAATGTAATAACAGTTTTGTTTTGTCATGTTAATAAGTAGGCCAATGTGAATTTGATTCGTACAAAATAGCAATAAAATCATTCGGCTGAACTGTTCTAAGTGTGTTTTGGAGGTGTAGCTAACATAAAGAATATGACATGATTAGCATATTTCAGGAATCACTGTCATTGTTATTGCGTCTGCTCTAATAAGACCTATTTGCCATGCAGCCGGTATTTGGTATTGGTAGATTACATTTTTTTTTTACGAATCACGGAAATTACTGTTTTTAATTTCCAAAGTGCAACCACAGAGGCCAAAAATTATCTAACGATGATGTTACATGAACAAGATTACCATTGAAGATCTAACGGGATGAATGGTTCCCTGTCTAGCCACCTAAGAGATTACTGAATGCAGTAACTTGGTTGATTTAAATCAGCTGTTAATAAGTTTGAATATTGAATATGCCATATTATTTACTGTACGTAGACTAATTTAAAACATCAGATATGTAAAAAATATTTATCTTCGGACATATTTTTTAAAGCCATGATGGTAAAAACAGCTATTTGTCATTTTTGTTTTGGGGCATTTTTTGGGGCATTTCATGGGCTAAGTCATTGCCGATCGCCATGTCACCACCAGTAGGGCTATCAACAATGTTGAGAAACTATATTAGAATTTATCACAGAAATGTACAAAAATTGTAATTATATTCGAAAATGTCCCCAGGGGGCTGGGTAGCTCAGCGAGTCAAGACGCTGACTTCCACCCCTGGAGTCGCAAGTTCAAATCCAGGGCATGCTGAGTGACTCCAGCCAGGTCTCCTAAGCAACCAAATTGGCCCAGTTGCTAGGGAGGGGAGAGTCACATGGGGTAACCTCCTTGTGGTTGCTATAATGTGGTTCGCTCTCGGTGGAGCGTGTGGTGAGTTGTGCGTGGATCCCGCGGAGAATAGCATGAAGCCTCCACACACGCTATGCCTCAACAGTAACGCGCTCAAAAACCACGTGATGGGATTGATGGTCTCAGAGGCGGAGGCAACTGAGATTCGTCCTCCATCACCCAGATTGAGGTGAGTCACTAAACCACCACGAGGACGGTTTAGTTGGAATGCCCAATTGTGAATTGGGCATTCCAAATTGGGCGAAAAATGGGAGAATTTTTTTTTTTAAATACAATGTCCCCCTAAAATGTAATCACATTTAGAATTTATAAATCACATTAACCTCAGCCGTTCTGCCATTTTCACATGTGCTTTTAAGCCATGAGTTCTATGGAGGAGATGATGGCTTTTTGGTCACCCGTTTAGTAATGCTGTCATGCAAATTTTGCCCATGTGTATTGTTTTCACAAGAAGGATCAAAGATTTAGTCACCTGAGTTAAAGATTTGTTTATTGGCTGAGAGAACAGACTTGCCACTAAATCGGTTGTGATGTGTAATATACAGTAGATAGATATTGGGCTTAATCTGTGAATTAACCGTTTGTATATAACATGAAATCAGACAACCCAAGCAAGACCTAACACTGACTGATATACAAAGAACAAAAACAAAAATACCTGTATGGTCCAGAAATGAGACATGTAACCGGTGTTGAGGATGATATGAAGTAGACCATTTCAAATATTCATCTTCATCCTGCAGCTGAACAGCTCTGATAATAATAGCCTAATAACCATAGTGCTTCATGTCGAATTAATGTTTACATTTTGAAACATTACCTAATTAAATGTATACTTAAATTTTGGATATTGAGCAGCTCATGATTTCCAGACACGTGTATAACTGGGGTTTAACAAAGTTTATTACATCTCATTTGGCGCTTCATCTATAAAGGCGAATTAATGAGAGAGAATATTTTTTTGTTTTTTTACAGTGGGAATAAAACTAGCACTCTGTCCCTTTACGAGAGCACATGCATGTTAAACAGATTACACTGCACGGAGAGAGATGACGATGAGACGTATGCATGGAGAGACATGGATTTTCAGTCCTATAGAAAGAAACTGTTGATTTCTTGTGTTCCAATGTGCGGATTACAAATCTTCACCGACATGCAAAAACTGAAAAAGTGGGTATTTCGCACACTGTGAACACTGAATGTTTAGGGATACTTAATGTTGCAAAACCTGTTAAATCCCACTACGAAATTCATTAAGTGGGTTTTATCCTGCTATTTTCTACACATTGGTATTAGCTACTACTAAGATGCTTGGAAAAGAGTGAGGAAAGTGCTAGGAGAGTGCGCTCTTGTGTCTGCACGATCTTGTGCGTGCAGGCGACTGTGCCTTGACGCGTCCAGTAGATTGTATGTGATTGTAAACACATATGCTTACTCACATCTCCAAGGTAATTGACCTGGCGCTAGTGTCTAGCAGAGTATTTCCGAGTCACCAAAACTGTCATGCCATGTCAGTTGAATATGAAATTACAATTATCAAATGTACAAATGGTTTAAACAATTAACATTATCAATAGCACATTTATTGACATAAATATAAAGTTCAATACAATTTCCATACGCAACAATTTGTGACCACTTTACTGGTGGACTTTGTCCTACAGGCAGGGATGGAAGGGTTACAGAATACTTTCTGAAAAAAGTCATTTGTAACATTCTGTTAGATTACTCGAGGTCAGTAACGTATTCTAAATACTTTGGATTTCTTCTTCAGCATTGATAGATTTTTTTCACTTGTTTTGAACTCTACCAGTACAGTAAGACAATGTTAAAAATACATTCTCTGAAAAACCTAAATGTCTTATGCAGTGTTTTTTCTAAAACAAGATCAACCAAATTGATCTTTTTTTTTTTTTATTTTTTTTTTTTTTTAGATTTTTAGATTTTTTTTACAGGAAAACAATAAAAACATTATTATCAAGAATACGATTTTTGCCCTAATATCAAAGGTCTTACTAGAAAAAAGAAATTATGATCTAACATGAATTTTCTTACCTGGTAACGTGCATGTCAAATGGCTAGAAATAGCATTTTATCTTGGCGTAAAGCTGACAATTATAAAAATTATAAAGGTTAATTTCTATTTCCTCTGCTCCAAACTTACTTCTCTGTCTGCTCGTATGAATGTAACACATCTTAAGAAAGTGTTTCACCGGTGTTCAAATGCACTTTGGATCGCATCATTTATGTGTATAAATGTTTTCCATCTGAAAGGACTAAATATTAATTGAAACAAATTACAATAAAATGCAAAGTAATCTCTTCAGTAATCAAAATATTTTATGAATGTAACTGCATTCTAAATACAATGATTTAAACTGTAACTGTACAGTTACTTATATTTTGTATTTTAAGTATGTAATCCCGTTACATGTATTCCGTTAATCCCCAACCCTGCCTGCAGGGCATACTCATTCACAAACATCCACATCCTCTCATCCCTTTTCTTTCTTGTTTGTGTCTATGTGAAGCATTTATGTAAGTGACTGTCTCTGCAGGCAGCACTATGCCCCAAGCAAGGCCTCAACGCTCTGCCGCCTCCTCTGTCTCACCTGCCTGGCTCTTTGGCTGACTGACCTGTGTCATTTTGAATTAATCTAGCCTGTGTGCATGATGGATGATGGTTTTGATCTTCTGTTTTTTTTATCAGTAGTAGAAAGTGACTGGAAATCAAGTAGAGAGATTGGTTTTGGATGAAGATCCCAGGTCACACATAAGCACCACAGCTCAATTTGTGTGAACAACTGCACTGACTACTAGGCGGGTGGTCCGAATTTCAATTACGTTTCTTTTTATTTGTTTTAAGTCCTATGCGATGAGTCTATCTTGTGTGTGGTATTCCACCTTTCAGAACTTCATTTTAATAATGTGCAAAACAATGTTCCCAGTAATACACTCACTATTCAATTATTCACACTGCCCTCTGTTGACCGGATTATGGAGTTTCTTAATGGACAAATTTTCACCCTATGTGTTAGTTAGAGATATTGCTCATAAAGACATGATATGGTAAGTCTTTATTACTGCAGCTTCTCCATTCACTGCAAAATATCTTGTAATGTGAAACCAACACCCTCTCATTCACGTGTGTCCTCTGAGTTTTTATTTATAGCCTTGTAAGGACACTCTGTTTGTAGGAATCAAAATGAGATATGTGGCCTTCAAAATATGCTGCACAAAAGCAGCCTCTGTTCTCTTGTGTAGTAGTGCATTCACACCACTATGGAGCAGCAGAGAACAAGGTTGAAAGTCTGTAGGCTAGATGTTTTCATTAGGTTCTAAGGATACAATTCTTTCATATACAAAGATCCTTTTCTCAATCTCTACTTTTATATATTTGTAAGTTTTATCTGTATTTACTGTTTAGTTTATTTTGCATACTTTAAGCCCTTTTGATGTACAGTACACAACACTATGCATGTGGCTTGTTTTTAGGTGGAATCTGATTGCTTTTTGTTGGTGATGCGGTATTCAGGGTTCTTTTGCCTGTTCAACTTCACACACATGAATTCAGCATGCTGTGTCAAGTATTTCTCAGTATGGCTGCAGTTCTAGGTCAGTCTCCTGTCTACTATTATTTGTGCATGCTCAAAGACTTCGCCACATCACATTCTTTGATACACACCGCCTAAACAGCCAATTTGAATTAGCCTAGATTGGTTAGTGCACTGAAAATATCTGTGTGTGTGTGTGTGTGTGTGTGTGTGTGTGTGTGTGTGTGTGTGTGTGTGTTGTGTGTGATCCTAAATTGGTATGGTGTTTGGTTCCTAAGAGTTGCAGCTCTAATGTTTAATGACAGTGTGAAACTGTCTAGGAATACTTATGTTCTCATAAATAATCATCTTGAAAAATATGTAAAAATCCATTCAAAACAAAGTGATCTGGAATGCTTGTTTACTTTAACATGTCCGTAGACTACGGAGAGTTGTAAAACTACAGTTTTACTTATACTCTGCCTTGATGTATTCAGTCAAGAATGGGAAATGTATTTTTCTGTTTTAATGGCTATATTATAATAATTCATAGTATATTTTCGAACTGTTGTTTCGGCTGCTGTCAGTTTTTAACACATTTCTTGCGGAGACGGATTCAGTTGTACGTACAGTTCTTGAATATTCATACGGAGTGAATATTTAATGCTACCTCTCCTAGCCCTCTAATGAGGTCTCCAGGGCAGAAGTATGCATGTTTGTGTAGGATGCTGTTGTTTTTTTCAGTGATGGCTCTTCTGCTTTATTACATTTTTTTCCCTTTCTCTCTGACAAATAGAATATCTGACTTTTTTATCCTTTCTTGCTCACTCGTCTCGCCATCCATTCTTCCCCTCACCCACCTTTTGCTTCCTGCAGTGATTTCATTTAACAAGCATGCTATTCCCTGTGTCAGGTGCTGCCATCGTTCCAATGCTGGAGCTTTCGTTGTATGTGTTTATGTACATGAGGTGACAGTGGTGGAATTCTGATGACATTTAGGATGTCTGGGACTTGAGCGAGTGGGAGGTGCTTTGTTTCATGGGAAGGACTGGCAGGTGCTTAAAGAGAATGAAATTGACTGGGTGTTGTGCTTCTGTTGCTGCTGATGTGGAGGGTTCATCTTAACACAGTGGATGTTATTGTTTTATTGGCCATTTTATTCTGCTAAAAGAATGTGGAAAGGACTGTGCTCCATCCATCCAAATTTGGTAACACCGCCACCTATTGGATAAAATTTATAAGCAGTTTTATTTCTTTAAATGGTTTTTAAACCACCTTGCTTATACCATCTCTGGTGATCATTTTGGGCAATCAAACATTATTGCCATTGTTGCCGCTGGTGTACTTGGCCCCATAATTGCTACTTGCTATATAATATAATATTTTTTATATTTTATTATTAATTTAAAAATTAATAAAATTATAATGTAATTGTAAACCATTTTGTTTTTTGAAGAATAACTCAATGCCAGCTACTATTGCTGAAATCTTGAAAGGCTTCCTGTGTTCAAAGGAATCTGCTGGAGTTCGGCCAACTTAATGTCGTGTTCTTTTGAACATTAATCACTTCCTCTTGCTGTCTCTCTCCATGTTTTTGGTGTTTGCTCTTTCTCTTTCTCTTTCTCTCTCTCTCTCTCTCTCTCTCTCTCTCTCTCTCTCGCTTATCTAGCACATGTAAAGCCCAGAGTTTAACAGTGATTTCATTGCCAAACAATGCTGATTGCTTTAGATTGATGAAGTCTCTACTCTCCACAATTACACGTAAACAATATCGACAATTTTATGAAGTGACACCAGTATTTTTATTTGTGTCTGCTGACTTCTTGAGGTTTAGTTATTAGAGCAAATTCCCCTCTTAGTTTAAATGAAAACTGTTTTGCTTGAATAATTCTGCTATAAATTGGAGTGAGTTTTTTTTCACAGTAACATTGACATTTTCAGAAATGTTCAGATGAAACAAGCAGCAATGCCGCAGGGCGCTGCATAGTTACAGGCTCAAAAGTAACTCAGATGGCTATATTTTTCATATTTATACACAAGCCTTGAAATATTATTGTTAGAATGGTAATGTTTGCCATCTATCTGTTGATAGATGGGCAGCTGGTGTCCAGACAGGATTAAAGGAGAGGAATTAAAACCTGGTAACATCTGTGACCAATGAGCTGTGCTGCATAGCGACAGCTAGATGGCAACAGCATATTAGGAAAGGTGCAGCTAGCTGGACCGAGGGGCTTTATTCATACTGGCCTGTATCACAGCCTGCTATTACTGACATGCTTATTCTAATGAAATTAATTTTAATGTGTACAAGCACTGCTTGCACCTTACCTTAGCATCAGAACCTGTTGTAGTTTTTTGGGGGTTTCTGACAGGGTTTTGGGCTATATCTCAGTTAGCTGGTCTAAATCTAATGCTCATTGTCAGATCAGCTATGTGTTCTACAGCTGGGCAAATCCTCTTTAAAGTGAGATCATGTTAAGAGATGTAATCCCGCTTCCTGCACCACTTTATCAGCCCCAGTTCCTCTCCCATTCTGGACAAGGATCCCATCTGTAGCATTTTACAAACCGGTTTCTAAACCAACTTTAGAGCCTTTTGTAAAGTTTTTAAAGCAAAACTGTCTACACTAAATTACTTTTCTTCCCACGGCCATGGAAAACCTGAAAATATTGTGTTGTTCAGGCATATTATATTATAAATAATATACACTCACAGGCCACTTTATTAGGTACACTAGGGCTGGGCGATAAAACGATATTAATATTTATCACGATAAAGAAAACCCACAATATCGACGATAAGCTTTTGAGAAATTTTCTATATGTACTGCGTGTCGCTAAAACACAAGCAGTTCGGCTTTCTCAGGCTGCGTTTCCACTGGGGCGGATGAAATCCGCTCGCAGCGCTAGGAGAGAGCTTGCTCCGCACTGCTGCCAATCCTATAGTGCATCCGGAAAGTATTCACAGCGCTTGACTTTTTCCACATTTTGTTATGTTACAGCCTTATTCTAAAATTGATTAAATTCATTATTTTCCTCAAAATTCTACAAACAATCCCCCATAATGACTATGGTAAATAAGTTTGTTTGAAATCTTAGCAAATATATTGAAATAAAAAATGACAAAAAAAAAAAAAATCACATGTACATAAGTTTTCACAGCCTTTGCTCAATACTTTGTTGAAGCACCTTTGGCACCATTTACAGCCTCTAGTCTTTTTGTGTATGATGCTACAAGCTTGGCACACCTATTTTTGGGCAGTTTCTCCCATTCTTCTTTGCAGGACCTCTCAAGCTCATCAAGTTGGATAGTTAGCGTCGGTGCACAGCCATTTTCAGATCTCTCCAGAGATGTTAAATCGGGTTCAAGTCTGGGCTCTGGCTGCGCCACTCAAGGACATTCACGGAGTTGTCCCATTGCCACTCCTTTGTTATCTTGGCTGTGTGCTTAGGGTCACTGTCCTGTTGGAAGATGAACCTTCACCCCAGTCTGAGGTCCAGAGCGCTCTGGAGCAGGTTTTCATCAAGGATGTCTCATTGCTGCATTCATCTTTCCCTCGATCCTGACTAGTGTCCCAGTTCCTGCCGCTAAAACACATCCCCACAGCATGATGCTGCCGCCATCATGCTTTACTATAGGGATGGTATTAGCCAGGTGATGAGCAAAGCCTGGTTTCCTCCAGACATGATGCTTGCCATTCAGGCCAAAGAGATCAATCTTTGTTTCATCAGACCAGAGAAATTTTTTTCTCATGGTCTGAGAGTCCTTCAGGTGCCTTTTGGCAAACTCCAGATGGGCTGTCATGTGCCTTTTTACTGAGGAGTGGCTTCCGTCTGGCCACTCTACCATACAGGCCTGATTGGTGGAGTGCGGCAGAGATGGTTGTTCTTCCGGAAGTTTCTCCTCTCTCTACAGAGAAATGCTGAAGCTCTGTCAGAGTGACCAGCTTTAGGAAGAGTCCTGGTGGTACCAATCTTCCATTTACGGATGGAGGCCACTGTGCTCATTGGGACCTTCAATGCTGCAGAAACTTTTCTGAACCCTTCCCCAGATGTGTGCCTTGATGCAATCCTGTCTCTGAGGTCTGCAGACAATTCCTTGGACTTCATGGCTTGGTTTGTGCTCTGACATGCACCGTTTATAAGGACCTTTTATAGACAGGTGTGTGCCTTTCCAAATCATGTCCAGTCAACTGAATTTACCACAGGTGGACTTCAATCAAGTTGTAGAAACATCTCAAGGATGATCAGTGGAAACAGGAAGCATCTGAGCTCAATTTTGAGTGTTATGGTAAAGGCTATGAATACTTATTTACATGTGATTTTCTTTTTAATAAATTTGCAAAGATTTCAAACTTCTTTCACGTTGTCATTATGGGGTATTGTTTGTAGAATTTTGAGGAAAATAATGAATATAATCCATTTTGGAATAAGGCTGTAACATAACAAAATGTGGAATAAGTGAAGCAATGTGAATACTTTACGGATGCACTGTACGATCCACCTTGTGAGCATGACGCTCTGCTTTCATAGGAATTAATTGAAAATGCTCTTAGCTTCGCTCACAATGTGCCACTCGTAACGTAGAGTCAGACTGGATGAACTTGCTAATGCTAGCTGCCTTGCTAACAATTAGGTTACGTCGGACACCGGATTGATTCCATCCATTTACATTTACATTTATGCATTTGGCAGACGCTTTTATCCAAAGCGACTTGCAGTGCACTTATTACAGGGACAATTTCCCCAGAGCAACCTGGAGTTAAGTGCCTTGCTCAAGGACACAATGGTGGTGGCTGTGGGGATCAAACCAGCAACGGTTCTGATTACAAGAATGTGCTTTAGCCCACTTCACTACCACTCCATCCGCACCGCAAGACTTCATGACAACGGTTGCGCTCTCTCATCGTCTCTAGTGAAGAGCGCGACAGAACAACAGTGATGTGGACAACAGCTGTGATCTTTCTGCGCTGTAATCTTGAATATTGTTCTCTAGCACCAAGCATGCATAATTTCTGCCCTGTCCCGCTCTGCATGCGTTGCCTCTTTTCCCTGTATGTGTGTAGACATGAAGTGCTGCATGAGTAAACTTGGTTTCAAAGCACCTTTTAGACCAAAACGTTTTTCCCTTCTAAATGTATCTTTATTAATCAGCATGTTACGAGCCTTTAATAATAAATCAATTTCTGTTCTAATTTTGTGAAAATTAATTGGATGTCTGGAATGGATAAGGAAAGACTAAAATTACTAGTTGGTAGCCTTGTCTCTCACATTCTACATTTTACATTTCCTCTTTGGACACCCCTGAACCCACATTCAGCATCATTCCACAGTCACAAGGGCTTCTATGCCGCCATACTTGGGTATCTGCATCTAAAGAAATATAAAAAATATTAAATTTGAATGCAAAAATATTCCAACAAATACTGGACTTCTTCAGAACAAACAGATGATCTTTTAACATTCATTTTCAATTGATAAACGGTAAAATTGGTAAAAGATTCCGCAGACCCCACTGCTTTGGCCGTCTCTGGCACCCTGTGCAGTTTTGTAGAGACTATTTAGACTGTTTAGAATACATTTTTTATTCTGTTCTTCCGTCAGCTTTGAAATAAAAAAAAGAAAGTGCAATGTGTAAATGTATATCGTGAGAAATATCGATATCGTACAATATGAAAAAGATTATAGTGATAACAATTTTGGCCATATCGCCCAGCCCGAGGTACACCTGTACATCTACTTATTCATGCTATAATCTAATCTGCCAATTGTGCAGCAGCAGTGTAATGTATAAAATCATGACGATTCGGGTCAGGAGCTTCAGTTAATGTTCACTTCAACCATCAGAATGGGAAACAAATTTATCTCCATGATTTCGACTGTGGTATGATTGTTGGAGCCAGACAGGTTGGTTTAAGTATTTCTATAACTGTTAATCTCCTGGGATTTTCAAGCATAACAGTTTCTAGAGTGTATAGAGAATGGTGCGAAAAACAAAAAACAACCAGTGAGTGGCAGTCCTGCAGACAAAAACACCTTGTTGATAAGAAAGGTCAATGGAGAATGGCCAGTCTGGTTCAAGCTGACAGAAAGGCTACCGAAACTCAGATAACCCCACAATTGTAGTGAGCAGAATAGCATCTCAGAATGCACAACATTTTGAACCTTGAGGCGGATGGGCTACAGCAGTAGAAGACCACATTGGGTTCCACTTCTGTCAGCTAAGAACAGAAAACTGAGGCTGCAATGAGCCTACCATTTGTGTATCTGAGCAGAAATCCAAATTTGTCAGACCAGGAAATATTTTTCCAATTGTCTACTGTCCAGTTTTGGTGAGGATGTGCCCACTGCAGCCTCAATTTACTGTTCTATGCTGACAGTAGTGGTACCCGGAAGGGGTCTTTTGCGACTGTAGCCCATCCACCTCAATGTTTGACGTGTTGCATCAGATATGCTTTTCTGCCTAGAATTGTTGTAACGTGTGGTTATTTGGGTTACTGTCACCTTCCTGACAGCTTGGACCAGTCTAGCCATTCTCCTTTGACCTTGTCATGTTTTTACCCACAGAAATGCCACTCGCTGTTTTTTGTTTTTCATACCATTCTCGTTACACTCTAGAGAGTTGTGTGTGAAAATCCCAGGAGATCAGTTACAGAGATACCAAAGTCTTTCTAGCAAATCAGTCCACAATTGGCCATCTTTGGAATGCTCTCGGGAGGCTATTTCCAGTCATGCCTGAATGGGGAAATTCAGAAATGTGCATGCGTGTTAGCAAGTTGATTGACAGGCAATTTCTGTATCTAAAAGTTGATTGGCTCTTTTATCTGTAAGGTGGGACATCCTTTCTACATCCGTTGACCGTTTGGTGCTAGAGCTTCTTGGTTGGGCTTTCTAGTTTCTCCCATTCTTTTAAATACAAGTGGACCATCCCTGTTAAATAATCTCTGGAAATACTCAAACCAGCTCATCTGGCACCAACAATCATGCCATGGTCTAAATCACTGAGAACCCCCCATTCTGATGGTTGATGTGAACATTAACTGAAGCTCCTGACCCATATCTGCTTGATTTTATACATTAAACTGCTGCCACAAAATTGGCTGGTTAGATAATAGCATGAATAAATAGATGTACAGGTGTACCTAATGAAGTGGCCGGTGAGTGTATGTATGTGTGTGAGTGTGTGTATATATATACACAAATACTGTATATATTGGAATTATTCTATGCACTACAAAGTGTTTGCTCATGTAAATAGGGTTTAGTTTTAAATTTCCCACTTTTGAAGATTTTTTTGACATTTCTGATTGAAAAATAATTTTAAATTCAAACTGATTCAGTGGTGAATGATTCAGATCCATTTGTGAACTCTACATACATACATACATACATACATACATGCATATATATACATACATACATACATACAGCGATCAGCCAATGATCAAAATTATTATTCTGTAGGTACCCCTTGTGCCGCTATAACAGCGCCAACCCGCATCTTAGAATAGCATTCTGAGATGCTATTCTTCTCACCACAATTGTGCAGAGCGGTTATCAGAGTTACCGTAGACTTTGTCAGTTTGAACCATTCTGGCCATTCTCTGTTGAGATATCTCTGTTTTTTTTGTTTTTGGCACCATTCTGAGTAAATTCTAGAGATTGTTGTGTGTGAAAATCCCAGGAGATCAGCAGTTACAGAAATACAAAAACCAGCCCATCTGCACCAACATATATACACACCCACAGCAGTTGTGAAATGGAAATATGGGAATTTTGTTAGAAAATCCAAAATATATAAAAACTGTGTTATATTTTAGCATCTTCAGTGCTAAGTGGCCACCCTTTGCCTAGATTTTGCAGAAATGTACTCTTTGCAATTTCTAAACCTTGAAGTATCAACCTGGGAAGCTTTTTAAATAGTATTGAAGGAGTTCCCATCTATATGCTGGGCACTTAGTGGGTAATTATTTGGTCAAAGTCATCAATTTAAATAATTTATTAAAAAACTTTTTTTGTAATTAATATGATTTGTAATGTGTGTGTGTGTGTGTGTGTGTGTGTGTGTGTGTGTGTGTGTGTGTGTGTGTGTGTGTGTGTGCGAGAGAGTGTGACACACACACACGCAAACACACAAACATGTTATAAATCATATTTTGCATAAAAGAAACACTGAGGCCTACCTTTGGACCATTAATATTTTTGGCATTATGACATTATTTTCAGAACACTTAAGCAATTTATCTTATTTTACTTTTCTTTATGCAAAATAAAATGTCTTCTTATTTTGTATTATTTTGTATTTAGTTTTTATTTAATTATTATTTTGGAGTAAAACGGAACCAAGGATTTTGATCTAAATGCTATTTTAATCAGGGCAGAAAAGATGACAGCATCCACTCTACTTCTGTAAGGTCTTATTTTCTCATCTAAACTTGCACAGGATCATTTGCCGACCTGACATCCGAGTCATTATTTTGTCAGTATACAACTGACATTGAAAGTGGACAATTAGTGTTTTGTTTTTTTTGTGGCAGGTTGTTTTTTGTAAGGTGGCTTGAGAGAGAGAATGAGCATATGGTGTTATCTGTGAAGGGTGATTAAGACTGGATGAAGGCAGGAGCACTGCAGGGATGCCCAGAGGTCTAGACTCAGCCTGTACTGCCACTGTGATGCAATGCTTTGGTTGGCATTGTGGCTGTGCGGTTCTGATAAGATTACAGAAACAGATTTGGAATGCTCTATATATTATTGAGAGAAACATGCACAGACACTGATTTAGTTTCGAACAACTTGCTGGATAAGTGTGTCAGGGTCAGATCATGCACTGTAATATGCTTTCTCATTGACGGTGCAAGGGCAGAAGTGTACGAGTATGTGCGTTTATGAACTTGGCCTCTGAACTCCACCCCTCCCTCCAACTGCTCATAAACATGTAATGTGTGTGCTAAATTCCACACTAAAACTACATGGCCATATGAATAATTTATGCTCACATGTAGCAACATGTCTGAAATGCTAGACTGAACCTTACAAAGTTGATTATAAAGGTTGACCTCAAAGCTCTTATAAACTGGTGAAACTGATATGATCACTGTATTAAGCTATGGTTTGACCTTTAGCCTAGCCTAGCAAAGAATTGTGTCTGATATGTTGTTTTTTAAAGATGTGTGTACAGTAAGAATGTGTTTACACAGTTATTATTCTGTCACTAATGAAAGTTTTTCTTTCTATTTTATGTCTTCTTGGTTTCCCGGACATGGTCCTCACAGGTAAGACTCCCTAACCCCCATAATAATAATAAAAAAAACAGTGTATTTTGTAGGGCTGGGTATTAATACAGATTTTCAGATTCAATTGCGATTGCGATTCACATGCCTCCGATTCAGTTTGATTCCAATTTCGGTTCGAAATCGATTCATATGGGTATATTTTAATTATAATGTCCTTAGTTTACATGCACTTAGGTTGAAGTCATTAAAACTAATTTTCGAAACTCGACTAAGAACTATAGATTTAGATAGTCGTTTAAGACATCTACTTTGTGCATGACATGAGTAATTTTTCCAACAATTGTTTACAGACAGATGTTTCACTTAATTTACTATATCACAATTCCAGTGGGTCGTTTACAGATGTTTACAGAAGTTAACTGTGCCTTTAAGCATCTTGGAAAATTCCAGAAAATGAAGCAGCTTGGAAAATTCCAGAAAATGATGTCAAGCCTTTAGACAGTTAGACAATTAGCTTCTGATAGGAGGTTTACTGAATTGGAGGTATACCTGTGGATTTATTTTAAGGCCTACCTTCAAACTCTGTGCATCTTAGCTTGACATCATGGGAAAATCAAAAGACTTCAGAAAAACAAAATGTGGGCCTCGACAAGTCTTGTTCATCCTTGGGAGCAATTTCCAAATGCCTGAAGTTACCATGTTAATTTGTATAAACAATAGTACAAAAGTATAAACACAATGGGACCACGCAGCTATCATACCGCTCAGGAAGGAGATGCATTCTATCTCCTAGAGATGAACGTAGATTGGGCAAAAAGTGCAAATCAATCCCAGAACAACAGCAAAGGACCTTGTGAAGATGCTGGAGGAAACAGATAGACAAGTATCTATATCTACAGTAAAATGGGTCCTATATCGAAATAACCTGATAGTCTGCTTGGCAAGGATGAAGCAAATGCTCCAAAACCAACATAAAAAAAGCCAGTCTACAGTTTGCAAGTGCATGTGGGGAAAAGATCTTAAATTTTTTGAGAAATTTCCTCTGGTCTGATGAAACAAAAATTGAACGAGAGAGACTCAGAGATTTATCGCATTTGTGCTATGCGTGATTAAAATTAAATGTTTAGTTTTGTTTTGATCAACAATTGACTGTAAAGAACAGAAAGGGAATTAAAAGAGACATTATTCAATTACAAATGGGTCGCATGGATCTCATCTTTGGACACGCTCAGCATGCTGTGAAAGGATCTTGCTGCTGAATACTTCACCACTATACTACACAGTATATAAATTTTAGTTGCATAGTTGCGAGTGATTTCCTCTCATTGTACTGGAGGGTTGCGCATAGAGTAAAAGATCGATCTTGGGATTTAAGAATCGATATCGAGATCATAGAATAGACCAACTAGTATGAGTTAAGACACATACTGAGATGCTCACAAATTCAAGGCCCTGGATAATTCAGATTTACAATGTTTTTTGGGTCAATGACATGATGCAATTTTTTTGTTCAGTAAAAGAAAATTAAATTTTTTGGCATGAATAGTGCAGAATAATCTTTTATTATTAGTTCATGGAAAAAAATAAGCAGTGAAGAAATTTTGTTTTTTAAATATTAAGATTAATATTTGAAAATATTATGCCCACCAAATCAAAGTGGTGCAACCAACATGTAGGTTGTCTTTGTAAATAAATTTTATGATTACGTAACGCCATTAAATATATTTTTTGAAGAAAATTCTATTTGTGTTTTTCAACAATTTGTGAAACTAGCATAGACACAAAGATTAATTTCTACGAACTTGATTTTAGAAACTAGATTTGAAAATGATTTCAAATTTTTCTCACTATAACAACGTTATTTGCCAATCACCCTTTTTCATTACATTTTGGAATCTATGCATAGATTGAGCTCCAGACTTCTGAGAAATATTTATTATGCTGTATGCATGGTTATAATGGTGAAGATGTTTGTAATTCCTCCTGTTCTTTAAAAATTCTGATGTTCCTTTTTGTTTTGCACCTGCTGTTCCTATGTCCATCTGCTGTTTTTGTTTGTTTATTATCACCTGCCATTCCTATTTTTAGTATTATCTACCATTCTTGTCTGATGTTCCTTTATGTATGGTGTTATCTGCTCTTCCTTTTGGTTTAGTACTATCTTTTGATCTGTTCTGTAACTATTTATAGCTTAGCTAGGCAGTGCACAAATTATTGTCCCTCCTGTATTTTTAAAATAGCACATTTGTGTGGATTGTGTATGTATCTATATTTTTTTTCCATTTATTTCCATATGCCTGTGTGTGTGTGTGTGTGTGTGTGTGTGTGTGTGTGTGTGTGTGTGTGTGTGTGTGTGTGTGTGTGTGTGTGTGTGTCAGCAGGGGTCTGTACATTCTGCTAACTGACCCATTTTCTGCTGCCTCATGGGGGAATGAAAGGCAGCATGGCACTTCACTTTAAAGTATGAGAACCTTATTCACTGTTCAAACCCCTCTTTCACAGCATTCCCAAATGAGCTCTACCATAACTCCCTACTATCTTTTAAATGCCTAATCAACTACTGTTTAAGCAACAGTTATTTCAGTTAATGGGTTTGCGTGTGAGCTGACACAGAAAGGCAAAGCATTTCTCTGTTTTGCAGGGCTGCGATTTCATATTTAATGCAATGGGGAGAGAGTGTTTGAGTGTGTGTGTGCTGATGTGTGGGAGGGAAGCTGCAACCGAGGGTGCATTTTCGAACAAAGAAAGAGCACGAGAGTGTCTTTTATATTCCACTGCAGTGTCAATTCCCATTTGGGTTTGCTAGTTTTCTGATCTCAATTTTAGCCGTGACTTGCAAAACTCTCAAGTACCCTGACGTTTCACCGCCATTGTGTTTCAGTTCCTGACCTGCATTGTAGTCAGGGTTGATAAAAGGCCTGGAAGTAAAACCTGCCATCAGGAAAAGTGGCCTATATGAACCATACACATGACAGACAAGCACTCTCTACTGTATATAGCCTATATTACCAGGACCAGGAATAAGCAGTTTGTTGTTATTGCACTCCTGTGGGTGGCAGACCACTACTAATGTTGACTTCATGGCAGAGGTTTTGGTGCAGACATGGATTTGATTGACCAGAATTGCCCAAAAAAGGCAAAATGTAGTAACCACGACAACAATGAATGAATCTGAGAAAAATGGCTTTGAAATGTTTTGATTGTCCAGCCAAATGTGTTGTACACATACACATGGTAATGCACTGATTGAATCTTGAGTATAGTTGAGACAAACCCCTCTGTCACAGGACAGATCAAAGGGTGAATTCCAATCGAAAGTGAGCATCCTTATGGCCAGAGCCCTTGAAGTGGGTGCGCTTAAGGGAGCACGGTATTACTGTATGAATGTACCCTTCACTAACAGTCTTGTGGAAGAGTCCTTTGTGAAATATCAATTTTCTTACATTGGTTTGGAACGACACTTTGAGTGGTGTCCCCTTCTCGCAGTGCCCCTCAAGAGATTCACAGATTGTCCAAGAGCCCTAATTTTGGTCATTTCAGTGTCTGTTTTGAACATGGACCTTCCTTTGTTCCAAAAGTCTGTTTTGAACATGGACCTTCCGTTGTTCCAAAAGTAAACCTGTCACTTAGTTTCTGCTATCAACCAGCGATTAATTTACTACCGAGATAGGTACAACTTAAAGAGTTGTTTATCTGAATGTGGATATCAATCAGTATGTTTACATTTCAGTCCGACTAAAGTAATAATTAATCTTTTTAAAATATCATGTAACCGCTTAAGGTCTAATTAAATCGTACAAGTCAGATTTGAAAAGTTGGACTTGGAGACCAAAATAATGTAATTTTAGCTCTGCTTTGTCCAGCATGTAATACATGTTAATCGGACCACAAAGGAGCGCAACAGTCTGGTTTCCGTTGTCAAAACTAGGGAAGGGCATTCATCAATAATTTGGTATTCGTATACTTAAGCTCATAAAAAAAAATACTCTAGTATTCTATTATTTAAATGAAAGTAATTAATGAGAAAGAGATGTTGTAAAATAATTTTTTTAGTCAAAGGTTTGTGTTGAAAAAAACATGCATATCCATGTGCTCAGTAAACTATACTCCTTTGTAAACACTAGTTTAAATGATGGAATGTCCTTCTCGGATGCAATATTTATTGTTTACAGAAGCATTGAGGGATTAGGTTGTTACGGGGACGCTGCTTTCTGTCGAGCTGCACATTTATGGGAGGAAAAAGTACACCCCTTATACTGTACATTTAAACTGGAACCCAGCTTTCTCCCAGTAAGACACATCGCAATAACCCGCGTTTTGGTGTCCATCTAAACGTACTGACAGAACGGTTCGCTCATCAAATGTGATCAACTTTTGTCCACACACAACATCACCACCCAGTGCATTCGGTTATAACTGCCAGTTTTAGTTTGTGTGTTCAGGATTTAACATGCATCTCACTGTATATATGGCCGGCAAAGCAGAACTTTGCAAAACTTGAATAATATTTTAACTTTTTGAATAATTATTGCAAAACGAATACTCAAGTATTCGACTTTTCATGCACAACCCTAGTCAAAACCCAAATCATTTTCTCCATAGTGGAATTGATTTGTAACGATAACTTTATAAACCTTTAAAGCTGAAGTATGTAATTTTTCTGTGTTTCTTATACCAGCTTAAAATGTAAAGACAACTATAAGTAAGCCATTTGTTGGTTAATTGTCTTGAAAACTTTTTTGCGTCTGTGTCGCAAAAAAATACCTTTGCTTGTTTTGAGAGACCCGTCTGAAGAGAGATGATAACATTTACTTGACCAATGACGTGAGTTGGGAGTGAGACTATCTCTTTGTTTGACCAACGTCATATGGGGAAAGGATTCAGAAAACTTTTGAAAACATTTATTTTTGCAATTTCATTTGGTGGCTCTAGTGGCACAAGAATGACCTACTTCAGCTTTAAAGACAGATCTACCATGAAGTTAATCAATGGTAAATGCCAAATACACTAGTCCACGTTATTTAAACTTATTTTTTTTCAAAATCACCTTTAATAGCGAAATTCCTGATGAAGATCTACACTATCCATAATCCTGCAGAGAACGATCAACTAATGAGAGAATTGCGGCCATCAAAACAATGTGCCAAACAAGCTCTGAAGCGATTGGCCACTGCCATGACGCAATCGAGTCAGTCTCCTAGCACTCTCAAACTATCTGAATATTTTGCCGTAAACTTAAAATATATAGTTTCTATACTTATAAACAACTATTTTACATCAACAGTTAAGTATTGTGGATTTTACGTCTTTTGCATTGCTTCACGGGGTTTGTACTTTGTTTAATCATAGTTTGTAATGGTGCGATTCACCTCTTAGCTGGTTGGTTTGCTTCACAGCGTAGAACTCTTATGTAGGATTTTATGTAATCCATATGGAAGAAATTAATGGGGAAAAATAATTCTGGAACCCAGACTACAGAAAAAGTGGGCGGGCACTGTTGTGCTCTATTCGCGTTGCCATTGTACGATTGCTCTGAAAGATAGAAGTGATGCACAATGTGTTTATTGATCATTACCTCAGCTGACGTTCTTCTTGAAATATATGATTGTTCATTGTGTCATGTATACATCAAAGACAGATGAAGACTGTAGCTCAACTATACAAAAACCTGCTGTTGCTCTATTATAACTGCACATGCAAATATATGTAAATAAATCTGTGCACCACAGGTTAATCATAGTTTAGACTTTACATTCTGAGATGACCTCTTGCTAATTCTTTATCTTTCTCTTTCTTTCTCCCGGCCAGCCCTCACACTTTTCCTTTTTTACAGTGATTTGCAGTTTCTTGATATCATTTACAACAATGATCAAGACATGGATCAGAGCATTTTTCTCTCACTCAATCACATCAAGATCTGTGGTGCTGTCCTCTCAAAGCTGTAGCTAATAATGTTGAGCAGAGATTCTGTACATGCTGTACCTGTGAAACTCTGTGGTCCGTATCAGGGATCTTACATGGTACAGGAGTGATAAAACCCACCAATCACAGGGGCCTGCCGACACTGCCACTGGAGTGGAGTATTTAACAGGGATTTTTTCCCTAAGCCTTTTATCTCAGATGAAAGTCTCTCTCCCGAGAGGCTTGCCAATTCTACCAAGTGAGCCAGAGAACACCTGCTGAAGTCAGCATGTTTCTACATCTATTACTGCTCCGTCCCTCTGTCTCTTTGTCTCTCTGTTTACAGATGCAGTGCATCTGTCTGTTTTTTTGTTTAGTTTTTTTTGTAGCACTATTAGGATGGAATTAGTTTTATAAACGGCATTTGAGATTCAGTTATTAACATAGGCAGTCCTTGATTTAATGTACTGATTCGGAAGGGATTGGGATCTCTGTAGTTATTGCTAATATGGGTGTGTCTGCTGTTTGGATGTGGGTCAGAAGTTAATCTGCTCTGGCAAAATGTCCTATATTTTTAACGTTGTGTATGTCTATGTATGGCCATTCTGAGCAGTTTGTAGGATCGGTCTCTCCTTATTTAGCACTTGAACTGCCAACTGTATATTTACTCTGAAAGCTGGCAAACAGGTCTAAATCCATAATGAGGGTGCACCAGGCAGCGCAGCAAAATATTTAGCTTTAGTGACTGTATCAGTGTTGCCAAATTAGTGACTTTGTCACAAGATTTAGCTACTTTTTGACCCCCTTAGCGAGTAAACGAGACATCTAGCGACAAATTTAGCAACTTTTGTAGTCTGCTTTAGCCACATTCTTCCACATCTGGTGACATAAAAAACATCAGCTCTAACGTGAATGAAGTCTAATTGTTTTCAGTGTTCTAGCGCCCCCCCTGTGTTTCAAAGAATATGACTGACTTTCAGGAGTTGGAGTTATGTGCTTACGGATGTTCTATAAATCGAATGACTGATGAGCTGACATGGTGTTGGTATTTGTTGCAACAGTCTCAATTCACCTGCATGCTCTCCGTTTAGAAAAGAAAAGTCAGCCTACAGCGATAGAAGAGCATAGCGAACTGATTTAGCAGGGCGATAGAGAAAAAGAGAGAGACTGGATATGAACCCCTGATCTATAATAAAGTTTAGAGATAAGTGATATGAGTAGATGAGGTGTCACTGTCAAAAAGTCATTGTGCACAAGTAACACACACTGATGGTTCAGCATCACACAACAGATATGTAAAAAAAAATTAAAAAAAATATATATATATATATATATATATATATATATATATATATATATAACATATAATCTCCAAAAAGCATTATAAGGCAAATAGATCCATGTTTAAAAATAATAAAAATAAAACAAACATCCCCAACACTACACAGCTGACTATCCATGGTTGCTATAGCTAGGATAAAAAATAGAATAAAAATAAAAAGCGAATTGAATATATAGGTATATAATGAAATGCACAATAAGACAAAAATATACATATATAAATAGACTAAGCTGTGTATTGCACATAATTATTCCTCAATGGGGCAGTTTTAACTGTTCATGAGATGGATAGCCTTGGAAGAAAAACTGTTCTTGTGCCTGACGGTTCTGGTGCTCAGTGTTCTGTAGCGCCGCAGAGCCTATTTTTGATGCGTGGCTCACGCTAAACTCAGTGGCTCTGGGTGGAATAGAAAACTAAATGATCAGGAGATTTTTGAAAAGATGCAAAAAACAAATAAACAGCATTTAAACCAAACCAACTGTACACTACACTTTATATGTCTGCATATTGACTAACCTTTTTGGAAATGTCAGTCTTTCCCCATTCAAGTAGATAAAAGCTGTACTCTTATGTTGCTTTTTTACAAAAAAAATAGCTGCCCAACCTTCCTATAGAGCATTCCAAAGATGACTGCAGTGTGGACAGACTTGCCTTAAAAGGGATTTTTATATATTCACCAATCACAACCAAGTGTGCTGATAAACAAGTGCATGTGGCTATATGCCAATATGAAAAACCAAGTGCAATGCATTGCTCACGCCTCGCTCACAGAGTATGCGTGAATCAGCGCAGAATGTCTGTTTTGTGTCTACCTCTCATTTTGTTTTTGGACACTATTGGTTAGGTTTAGGTTAAAGATGTATGTAATGGAGATTTTCTTTTTACTCATTAAAACATCCATCTTATTTTCACCTTAAAAGCCTTGTCTGATTTCGACACTATTTCACTTGCTTTTGGCACCCCCTGTTGGACATTTCATTATTGCCACTGTCACGTAATGTTTGTGAGGCCATGGTGAAAGATTTAGACTCAAGGCTATTTTACTATTTGTCTGTCTATTTACATAATCCTCAATTATGATTTTGTAATTGAAATATTAAATATCTTAGTCTCAAATTATGTGTTAGGTTTCACTCTACAGTAAGGACTGTGTGAAGTGTTATAGTTTCCTGCTTGTGTCCATCCCTTCTTTTGGCTTGCTGTGAAGAGAGGTGGTCCCTGACTGTATGTCCCATTCAGACCAGAGCTCTCAAATCATCATTTCATTAAAGCAGCTTTCACGGTCTGGGCTGCAATTATCAGATTCCTTTGTCTTTCTTTGAATGCAGAGACAGATCTAGAATACTCTAGACAATATGTGCTTTGAAATGGTTTCCAGCTGTTTTTGCAAGTGCTTTAAATTGGGTAACATGGAGTCTAAGTGTGTTATTTTTTAGGAGATTGCATTTAGATAAAAACCACTGGATTTCCACATAATTCAGTTAGTTTAAAATGTATTTGGGTGGATGAAAGGGTTGGGGTTGTGATGTCATTATATTGAATAGTACTTAAATTAAGTCCTACCATTGCTAATCCTTTTAGACCGTCCAGGTGTGTGACCTAATTTGTATATCAATAAGCCATAAAAGTTCCTTGCTGCATTGGCTTTGAGATACATTATTAAGCCCATTTATGTCTTTATATTTTAATCCAGAGATTGAGTCTGCAGTAGATCTTGTCTCTGAGCCTAGTTTGGAGTAATATTTTTGGTGTAGCTCAGTTATGCATGGTGTGTAAGTTGTAGAGGTTATATTGCAGTAAAGTGGTGCTGCTCTTATTTCTCATGCAGTGGAAAGTCTTACACTTGGGAATTTATCTGCAATCAGTAAAAATTTCTGGTCGACCAGAGGTTCCAACTGCTGTTAGTCAGCCGCTTGCAAAATATGCAAAAATCTTAATGTGATATATGGAAGACAGAAACATGCTCTTGTCATTATCTACTTGCAGGCTCTCTGTTATATATTTCATACAGTAAGTGGCATGCACCTGCTTTATATTCCATTCTCTGTGTTTAAGTATTCAGGAGCTATGAAGTCATGTAGTCACATTGAGAGTAGGACCTATGAAGGGCAATGTGTTGCATCACGGCGTGCATACCTAAGCTTCTAAGCTTGTGTCTCTTTATGACAATCCTGTGGCTGTGATGAAAGGCCTAGGCATGTTTGAAGTTGGGACTACGCCGTGCACGGGGGTGTATAATTTGCCTAAACTGATTTTTCTGCAGTCTTGCTGGTAAAGAGCTCCAGAAGCCCTGCAAACAGCAGTATTGAGGGAGCTAGACCACATTTGGTGTATGGAAAAACTTTTTTTCTCCTTATAGACTGAACAAAAAAGGCTAAATGTCACCAAAAAAACGTGTCTCAAAAAGAAATAATAGGGTAGAGCTTGATATGATTATTTTTAGAGGGAAAAGAAAAGACATTTACAGGAGGTCTTTTGGAGAAATGTGAACCATTCAAAATTTTTGTTTTGTGAGGTTTATTATTTTAGATCATTTACATTTTACAGTGGACAGTATTTTACTATTGCCTATGCTTGATCTTGCTCTCAAGCACCATGAATAAATGTTATAGACAATAAAAAAAATAAAAATAAAAATAAAATAGTGGTGGAAAATTAGTTTATTTGGATGTGCTGTGTAATGACCATTGCAGAAATGTATTTTACATTGACATTATCATCTCTCTATGCAAATCTGAACAAATGAAGTCACTTGTAACAGCAGACATTTAGGCCTTTTGGAGAAATGGGAA